>NW_022097600.1:0-53502 GCF_006542625.1 Nomascus leucogenys
CAGCGCTGGATCCAGGGTGTCCAGTTGGAAGCTATTTCAAGAGTTGTCTTTGATACATTAGAGATGAGGTCTGGAAACTTCCAGAAGAGGCAAAGGCCTTACCCAACATGACAGGTTCTGAGATATTTTCTTTGGCATGCAGTACTTAGCAGTTGATCCAAACTTATCATCATTCATTCCTAACAATTCCAAAAAGTGCACCAAGTATAGAGATGACATTGAACCTGGGCAGCCAGAGGGCTCTATGAAAAAGCTATTTCCATTGAAATAGGCTCTTTACCATAGAAACTGCATGAGGTCACTTGGAACAGAAATAGAACTGTTTTCACCTTATTTGTTCCAGAATAAAGTGTCTTTTAGGCATTTCTGTCGATTTTTAGATGAATAAAAAAGCTCTGCTGTTATGTATAAAGATAAAAAGCATAGAAAGTCCTCACTATGCTTATGTACCTTAATGATCTTCCCAAAGAAAATTGTGAATCTTTTTTTTTTGCCGATGAAGTATAATGACTAAATATCAGGGAAAAAATAAATTCATGGATGTGCAGCCTGAAAAACAACATATTTGGTGGATAAAAGAAATCTGTAAACCTATAAGCAAATAATTTGTTTCACATGATTATGGATTCTTGTCTGTGCTTTTCCCAGGATATATCATTTTTTTATAAAGAATTGGGAGAGAAAAACTATTTTTAACAATATGTTTATCATAAAAGTAATAACTATTCTTTAAGGAAGACTAGAAGGAATAGAGTATACAAGACAAATTAAGGGCCAGGCGCAGTGGCTCAACCTGGGAGGCGAGACGGTGGATCATCTGAGGTTGGAGTTCAAGACCAGCCTGGACCAACATGGAGAAACCCCATCTCTACTAAAAAATACAAAATTAGCTGGGTGTGGTGGCATGTGCCTGTAATCCCAGCTATTCAGAGGCTGAGGCAGGAGAATCACTTGAACCTGGGAGGTGGAGGTGCAGTGAGCTGGATGTACCACTGCACTCCAGCTTGGCATAGTGAGACACTGTCACAAAAAAAAAAAAAAAAGGAAAGACAAATTAAAAACCAGCCCAAACTCTGCAATGTATTGTTGACTCCAGCTGTGATTTTGATGTCTCTCCTTCCACTCTTCATTCTATGTTTCTAGCAAAGTGTAAAAATGTAGCTAATTTTGCTTTTTTTCTTAAGTTTATATTTCTTATATTGATATTCTCTTTATTCTGTTTTTAAGCAAAATTATAATTAATTGTATGTGAAACAAAATTAAAATATTGTTATATTGTAATAATTTGTAAAGTTTGTGCTTTTCTCCCACATGACATTAACATATACATTCATTTCACGTCATCAAGTTGGCTGTAACCCCTGACTTCCATCATTAATATTTGGTGTAAAATCTTCAAGTGTCTGTCCATACATGGATGTACTAGTTGACTCTTGAACATCACAGGGGTTAGGGGTGCTGATCCTGTGCAGTTGAACATTTGAGTATAACTTTTGACCCCCCAAAAAGCCTAATTACTAATAGTCTATTGCTAACTAGAATTCTTACCAATAACATACAAGGTCAATTAACACATATTTTGCATGTTTTAGATATTATATACCGTATTCTTAAAGTAAGCTAGAGAAAAGAAAATGTGGTTAAGACAATCATAAGGAAGAGAAAATACACTCACAATTTATTAAGTGGAAGTGGATCATCCTAAAGGTCTTCATTCTCATCGTCTGCACGTGGAGTAGGCTGGGGAGGGGGAAGCGGAGGAGGGGCAGTTCTTGCTTTCTCAGGGGTGGCAGAGACGGAAGAAAATCCATGCATGAACCTACCTGCACAGTTCAAACCCGTGTTGTTCAAGGGTCAGCTGCACAGGGAAGTGCATTGCTATTTTACTTAATGTTGGAGGGGAACTGTTTCCTCAGCTGACTCCCCACCAGCACAATTCCTGTAACGTTGGCATGGAATCCCATTACTGGGACTTCTTCCAGTTTTTCACTATTTTAGCAGTGAGGTGGTGACCAGTTTCGTCTCCATGACTGACTACCTTTTAGAATAATTTTCTAGAAGCCTTTCAGCTGGGCCAGAGGACATGTGGCCATATTGCTCTCTAAAAGGCTTAAACCAAATTGCCTTCTCCCAGTCAGAGAATAGTGAAGTCCACTTCTCTGTTTTGCCAACCAAAAGATTCATTCATCTTTTTTCATTTTTTACCTAGTATTTTGGAAATGATCATCTTAATTGCTTTAAATTTCAATTCTTTGATAAAGGAAACATTTTTCATGTGTTTATTTTTCCCTTGTATTTTACCTTTGCCATCAAGTAGTTTGCCTTTTAAAGAATTTGTATATATGTATCTTTGCCTTCATGATTCATAAATGGTTTTGATATATGAATATCAAACCTTTGCCATTTATTTTGGTGCAATTCTTCCTACTCAGTTATTCGCCTTTAAACTTGATTATGGTGTTTCTAGATAGGCAAAAATGTATAATTTATGTAGAAAATCATTTTCTCTATGGTTTTTGCCTGAGGTTTTGTTTTGAGAGGTTTTTGTCACCCTCGGATATCATAAAGTCAGCTAAGTCTTCTGTAGTTTTGTATTAATCCCTTTAATTATTTAAGATACATTTAATGTACTTTTAGATAAACAAAGACAGAGTTTGTAGGTCTAGTGTGAAACTAGAACATTTTTTGGGAAATAGTGAGTTTTCCTGGTAGCCTCCTTTACCTGTTCATTTCAAGTATCACATTTCTCTACTATTTCTGTGGGAAATGGATTCCTGACAGCATCACAAAGCTGATGTGAACCCACGGGCACTGAGACGTGCTTTCTGGTCACATGTGACCCTGCACGCTCCTCTTTTCTAGGGGAGGAGTTAAAGAAAGTCAGGGACTCTGGGCAGATCTGATTTTTCCTTTGCCCCCGATATGCTGGGTGGCTGTGAGTGAGTGCTCTAGCTTTTCTCAGGTCCAGTCTCCTCATCTACAACAATGAGAGGCAGGACATGAGATATTTTCTATTACCTTTGGCTTGAAAGACCCAAGATGCTGGACCTAAGAGGCAAGAGGAGCCCAGGAGCGGGCTGGAGGCCTTGGGGAGCTGGTGGAGGTATCGTCAGCTCCGTGAGTCAGTGCTGTGGCGGGTACCCAAACCAGTAGCTGCAAAGGCTGGTGTGAACTTCTGTTGAGAGGATGCGTTGACGGAGGAGCCCGGGTGACTCACTGTGCGCGGCTTGCACCCACCTGAGTGTTTGCATGCTTCCCGCCATCGTTTTTCTATGAAAGGGTCTCAAACACAGGCCCTGCTGGCCACATTCTGCCCCAAGAAGTTTTAATTGTTCTGCAGATAAAAAAGTTGGTCCATATGGTGGGGATTTTTTGGGTTCAATTTGTCATGAAATTTGTTGCAAGGTTAAAAATCACAAAAATCTCAATTTTGTGTTTCTCTTTAAAACTGGCAAAGTTCAGTAGACACAGAGCCACGTTCCCCTACAGCCACAGTTGTTGATGAGTGAGACATGAGCTGTTCGTTCCCTGCAGTCCCCACCACCCTCTACTGTTTCCCAGCACTGCGTATTCAGTTGCCAAGGATCATCATTTATGGGCCGTTTCTCTTGCAGTAAAGGGGGAAGAAAATATTTCTTATATCCTTCTTGTGCCCTATACAAAATGCAAACATAAAAAAGCTAGAAGACTATAGGTTCCAGGAAGAACAATAAGAGTAAACCAATTGACGTATAAAAGTGAAAAAGAATTTGGTATGTTTACTTTACAAACAAAGCATATTTGTGTAGAAGGAATTCAGTTAAGACATTGTCATTAATATAAAACAAATACAGCAATAAGGTCTATGATCCATATAAGGAAGAGATGCATGGTGGAAAATTTAACAAACTATAAAAAAGAACACTTCCTTAGACTTTGTTTTTTAAGAAGAAATTTCAATAACTAATGTGACTGAGAAATACACTCATGATTGAAATGTAAAACAATTGCCCAGACATAAGGGCAAGTTCATAAAAGAGAGTCTTATCAGTGCAGTAGAAATCGTGTGTTCTGAATAGAGAGAAGTATTTGGAAATGTAAACCTAACTAGAAACCCTGCTGTTCCGTCTGTGTACACACAGCTAAGAATGCAAAGGACAAGTTATAAGAAAAAGTGGATCATTTGTAGCATTATTTTTTGTAATGATGAGAGTCCAGATGTAAATAATGCTCTCCAATAAGCCCTATGTGTTCAGGTGTCAGTGAGAATATTTGCAAATACTTTTGAATCTGTTGTGCAAGGAAGATCAGATCTTCGAGCAGTGACTTAGTTTGAAATATTGAGATAAGGCTTAAAGTTTAACACAGACTAGTTAAAATTTACATAAGTGACCACACGTTAGGCTCCTCCAATAACTGCTTTAAATGCTGGGTAACTAGCCAATCCAACAAGTTCAATACAAATGACAATACCTTCTCCAACAAGGAACTTGGGTTGTCCACTGTGGCATGTCCTAGAAAATGCTTTGTGCTAAACAGAGAAAGTAGACATGTGCCATGGACACGTAGTTAACTCGGCAAACTTCACACATGCCTGTGCTGAGCCCACTGGCCACTCGACATCAGGATTGTGGAATTAGATGTGCAATGTCCCTGTTGGCTATGCTACAGGAAAGTCAGGTGCTTTCGCCTTGGCATGGTGCCAAAAAGATGTTTTAAATTTAAAAGGTAACATTTTTCAGTGAAAAATTTCTGTCCTTAATAGATAATTTGGGATCAAGACTCAGCTTTTTCATAAATTCAACAATCCATCTCACACCTGGAATCTTTTTCCTCTGCTCAGGCATTAGCCACTTGTTACACAATTTTGTGATTCAGTTCATATATTGCAAAATTGTCTTTGAAAAACTCACTTAGAATAATATGGCTGATGTATTAGTCCATTCTTGCACTGCTATAAAAAAAATACCTAAGACTGGTAATTTACAAAGAAAAGAGGTTTAATTGGCTCACGATTCTGCAGGCTGTACAGGGAGAGTGGCTGGGGAGGCCTCAGGAAACTTATAATCATGGAAGAAGGTGAAGAGGAAGCAGGTATGTCCTCACATGGCCAAAACTGGAGGAAGAAGAGAGAGGCGGGAGGTGCCACACACTTTTAAACAACCAAATCTTACAAGCACTCACTCACTATCATAAGAGCAGCACTGAGGGAAAAATCCACCCCCAAGATCTAATCACCTCCCACGAGGCTCCACCTCCAACACTGGGAAGTACAATTGGACGTGAGATTTGGGAACTCTGATGACCCATTTTCCTTTGCTCTGCCTGAATGATAGCCTCCAAATTCTGGCATTGAAAGTTGAAGTCCCAAAAAGATTTTCTGATTTAAAACTTTATGAAAACAATCTGACATTGTTCAGTTTGCCTTCCTCTTTATACGGCAGTGGGAATGAAAAGCTATGAATAGAAGTCATTGAACTGTTACTCCATTTTAGCATAGAAAACTAAAGGATACCTTAGAGTCCTAAAGGATTACCTTGAAATACCAGAGTTCTGCCATTATATTGGCAGACAGCCATCCTGCAAAGGTTACCCCTGTGTTTGGAAGGCCCACACTTGTAATCAGCAATGCTGAACACAAGGCCTGTTGTTGATAATTCAGAATAGTGGATACCCTGCTCCCCGTTTCCCCAATGGTAACATCTCACCTTAGAATAGTACAATTGTTAAAATTAACGAACCACATTACTATTAACTAAAGTTCACACTTTATTCAGAGTTCCCCAGTCTTTGCCCTAATGTCCTTTTTCTGTTCTAGGATCCCGCATGACATTGAGTTGACATGCTTCCATGAGATCTTCTGAGCTATGGCAACATCTCACCTTCCTTGTCTGTTTTCTTTTGATTCCTTTTGATGGCTTTGTCAGTTTTGAGTAGTATTGTTTAGGTATTTTGTAGAGTGTCCTTTAATTGGGGTTTGTCTGGAGTTTTTCTCTTGATTAGACTGGGGTTACGTGCTTTTGGGAGGAAGGCCACAGACATAAGGTGCTATCCTCATCACATCATGTCAAAGTTACATACTATCAACATGACTTACTACTGCTGACCTTGATCATCTGGCTGAGGTCGTGTTTGTCTACTATAAAGTGACTATTCCCCATCCCTGAACCCCCTGCCATTCTGTCCCCTTTGGAAAGAAGTCACTATCTGCAGCCAGCACTTTTAGAGTGGGGACGTAGGCTTCACCTTCTGGAGGATGAAGCATCTACTGAAATTGTTTGGAATTCTTTATATAGGAGATTTGCCTTTCCTGTCTCATTTATTTTGATCAATGATTTATTTGTGTCAATATGGACACATGATATTTATTTTGCACTTTGGGTTATAATCCCATATTATGTGATTTTTGTTGCTCAGATTCTTCAGCTTGTACAGTTGGGAGCTCTTACAGTTGGCTCCTGTAACTTTTGACAGAACCCCATTGTTCATTTGTTTTTACTTTTTAAAATTTTTTGAGCACTACCTTACTTTAGGCCACTACAAGATGTTCCAGGCTTATTTTGTGTATTTTCGTCAAATTGGCCTGACATGGTTAGGCTTTGTGTCCCCAACCAAATCTCATCTTGAATTTTAATCCCCAGGCATTGAAGTAGAGACCCGGTGGGAGGTGATTGGATCATAGAGGTGGTTTCTCCCATGCTGTTCTTGTGACAGTGAATGAGTTCTCATGAGAGCTGATGGTTTTATAAGGCAGTTTACCCTGCTGCTGCTAGCTGTCTCTTTACTGCCGCCATGTGAAGAAGATCTTTGCTTCCCCTTTGCCTTCTGCTATGATTGTAAGTTTCCTGAGGCCTGCCCAGCCATGTGGAACTGCAAATCAATTAAACCTCTTTCCTTTATAAATCACCCAGTCTTGGGTATTTATTTATAGCAATGTGAGAATGGACTAATACACAGCCATTTCTCTAAGGAGTCCGGGTTCCTTTTATTGGAAAGTGATATTAGAAACCAAGATTTGGGCTCTAGGTGTATGGCTTACACTTTAAAATTATGATTTTAAATTTCTATCTAATGTTCTTTACCAGGTATCATAATTTATTTAAACATGTTGAGTCTTTTCCATTTTTTTACTGTTATGAACTATGACCAATGCATCCCATAAGCAGGTATAATGGAGAAATTTTAGAAGGATCAACTACAATCCTTTATTTCACAATAATAACCTCTAAAAGGTGTTGTTTAGTCACCTTCAGTCATAGAAACCAGTGTGTGAAAATGGACATTGGATCCTTCTGGCTATAAATGAGCTCTGCAGCTCCACCCATTGTTCTCCAACACAGCCAGAAAGGCCACCCACTGTGGGGTGGGAGGGAGATTACGAGCAGGCTGTCGGCTGCGTCTGGTTTGCAGCTCCCACAGGGCACCTCGCCACCTTTGTTTTTTCTCCCCAATCATAGGATAGAGTCATATTTCCTCATTTCGGAGCAAGGAACTCATCAGTTATCCTCGAGGTCTCTGGGCACCTAGAGCTTGCCTCCCAACTTGCCTCACGTTCACTTTTAAATATTTTATTTAAAGCTGTCCTGAAAGATCCAACTGTGTAGGCCTCCATTTATAGAGTCCCATGTATGGTACCAGTGGCAGGATTGTGGGGTGGGAAAACCAACCAACCAACCAACCAGCCGGCAACCAAACAACCATCAGATTAAACTGAGTTTTGGTCTCTGACAGACTTGAGGTGGAAGTTACAGTTTTATAGCTCTATCTTTCTTGGAAGTGATCCATTCTTACAGAGCTGGGAATATTTAGCAATGCATATGAAAATAATTTATATGTTGCAAACATGACTTTTTTTTTTCTGCTTTCCTTTTTTCTTTTACTCCCTGTCTTTTTTTTTTTTTAACTTTCTTTTCCTTAGCTTATCAGAGGACATAGAATGAGAAGCATGTTTCTCTAGGGAATTCTCGGACTTTGGAGATAAGATGTCTCAAAGGTCTGTTATGGCTGTAGAAGTCTGGCTCAAGTCTCTTCTATCTAAATCCCTCCTAATAAAATCACCCCTAGCAAAGGCAACTCTGAGACCTGGTTATAAGGAATACCTGCAAGAATCATTAAAAAAATGTTTCTAGAAATCTGGAGTTATTATACCAGACATTAAAATTTGACCCCATTTTTCCTTTTTTCTTTCTTTCTTTTCAGGTTGTGACATTAATGATGCTTATAGAAATAATAAGTTAATCTTTTAACCTTTTGGTTTTCTACAAGATACGGAGATTCACAGTTGTCTGCTACGTGGGCTTATGATGATAAATAAGACCATAAATGCAGTGCCAACACATGGCCTGGCATACAGATTTTTTCAGCTTTTCTTTTTCTAGGCAATAGTATTTTTAAAAGATTTTTAAAATTTTAATTTCTTAGTTGACAAATAATAATTGTGCGTATTCATGGGGGTACATCATGATTTTTAGGTGCATGTAATGTATAGTGATCAAATCAGGGTAATTAGCATATACATCATATCAAACATTTATAAACTCATTGTGTTGATAACATTTGATATCCTCCTTCTAGCTATTTGAAACTGTATAGTATTTTATTGTTAACTATAGCCATCCTATAGTGGTATAGAACACTAGAACTTATTCCTCCTGTCTAGCTTTAATTTTTTCATCCTTTAACAACTCTAAAAAAATACAAGTTGGAAAGTTTGAAAAATCAACATGGAATAGACAACATTCTGCTTGCATGATTACAATCTGAAACATTCTTCATTGATTTACACATTTGGTTGCTGGGTGTCTTTTGTTCTGCTTGCATTCCTAAAATAGCCTCATAAAATAGTACTCCAAAGCAAGACTCCGTCTTACAGGATGCATTACATACTTTGAATCAGAGACCATGATAACCAGAGTCCATGGGTCCAAGAATTAATCGCCATCCTAGCAACCTGGGATTCTGAGGGCTTGGGGATCTTAGACAGCTGTGCAGGAGCACTTGCCCCCCCATCAAGGGACACAGCAATGACTCTACTGAACTAGAAGCAGAGACTCCACATGGCCATTGTGGGGTCCTAGAGGCCACTGGACAAAGAGTCACAAAAGGAATAAGTCTATAGCTCGGGCGGTTGATCCTGGTGACCCAGGGGAAACTGGGTTTCTGCTGCACAACAGAGGGAGGGAGGAACCTGTCAGGAGCAACGAGTGCCCCTTAGTACTTGCACGTAAGAACTAATCAACAGTAAAGTTTAGTAGAAAACTAGAGAAACTAAAGAAAAGGCAGGATGACCAAGGACATAACCCCCTTGTAAAGAATTGGAGCAGCCAAGGTCTGGCTTAGGGCAAGGGGAATATGGAAGAGCGAGAGAAGGAAGCCATAGATCCTAACATGGCTCCACGCCAAATTACAGAAACAAGGATTATAGAACTCTGCAAATGTTCTATTTGCTTATGACAGATAAGTATTTTTTTCTACATGGTAACCATGTTCATCGCTTTTCCTATTTTTATTTTATGTACACGTGGTTAGAAATTCATTTTATAATGTATGCAAAAAACATAAGTTAGACTACGACTGAATTTGAGGAGTAATTAATATAGCCTATCACCAATATAATGACCTTGAGAACTATGTGTCTCCTCATTTGAGGGAAAGGCTAGGAATTTCTTCATTTTTGTCCTCTTCAGTTTGGGGAAATGTCTCTCCTTCAATTTGAAGGAAAAAGGCCCATTTCTAGCAAGTTCTGCTGTTGTAACACCACAGCACTTGCAGAAATTCCCTGCCACCCACTGAGTTATGGCTGTGCCCTCTCGGCGTGTCTGAATCCTTTCAGCCCTGGAAGTGAGGGCCCTTCCATGAGCATCCATCTCAGCTCCAGGGACGGAGAGTGGCGGCTCCCTCTATCTGCTGCTCTGTATTCTTTAGAGTCCACTTCTCACTAGCCAATCCCTTGTTACTCCAGTTCTACATTTTACTTATTAATTCTTTATACTCAACTTTCCCCGTTTAAGTTACTGTGTGGTTTCTGCTTCCTGCTTGAACTGCAACTGATACGGACCATAATCATCTGAGAAGAAAAACATACATACAAGCTTAAAAATTATAAAAATTAACACTGCCTTGAATAAACAACACTACTCACAATATTGGAAGTTGAAACACAATCTTCATTGCTTTATACACTTGATTCCTGGGTGTATTTTGTTCTGCTGCTAATTCTAAAAGAGCTTCATAAGATATTACTTAAAGGCAGTTAGGGTGCCCCATTCTCCCCAGTGTTGATCAGCTTAATGCATAAAATCCTTCTGTTTCAGGAAAACGTAGTCAACCAGATCCCTGAAATGCTTGCCAGCCTAAGCCAGCTCAAGCTGCAAACCATCTGGGCCTCAGGACAGTTTAAAATGGGGATGTGGAGGGTGGAATGTTTCTGAATCGAATGCATGCGTGTTTGTGAATTCCTTATGTCTCATTTTCTGACCTCAAAGTGTAATCTTAAATGAGAAAAACAAAAAACAAAAAAACCCCAGAACTTCAAAAGAAAATTGCTTTTTAATTTCTTGGTGGAATGGCAGGAAGAGCAGAGTCCGCACAGCTGTACCGGATGCAGGATCGGAAAATCACTTCTCTTCATGATATCAGACTGGTCAGCACAGCAGCCAGCCCTGCCAAGGTTCGGGTCTTCCCGCTCCGGGGCAGCCAGACTGGGTATAGCTGTCTGATTTTGATTTCTGAGGGTTGTTTTTTTCTCAGTAAGCCTGGCTTCACTTTCCTCCATCTGTTGAATAAAATATTATCTGGATTACTTAAAAATTTTTTTTTAAGGTAGCTGCATTTCTTGTTGAAGAAACAGATTTTGAATTTATGTGCCTGAATCACCCTTGAGACCTTTCCACACCCTCGTGATCAGCTAAAAGCCCCTTCTACATCTGCGCATGTGGATCTGGGGCCAGAAAGCACTTAGATGTGTGCATGCTGTGTCTGTTCAGGAGCTTGTGTACCTGGGGAACTCACTGAGAGTAAAGAGCTGTCACCCTCTCAGGCGGTGTCCACAAAGCTGCAAATCCATGTGCTTTCCTGTAACATTGTCATTCTTCCAAAGGAGCCTGGAATTTGCCTGGAAAAAAAGAGGGTGTGGTGTGCAAGGAGGAAAATATTATTTTCACTGGTGACTAACTCACCGTGTGATCTTGGGACGCTGCCTCCCTGCTCTGGGCCCAGCTTCCACAACAGTGAAGGGCTGGAGTTCCTTCCAGCTAAAGAATGGTACTGCCTGAAGCTTCCTCCTACATTTGTCTTGAAGAACCCACTCTAGAGAGGCTGTGGTAGCAGCAAGCTGTGGATTTCCCCTGCCTAGTGTATGCATAGCTACTCAGTATATAAAAACACTGCCTTCTATCTGGCCGTTAGAATAACGATAACCAAGTTTTTCAAAGGATGATCCACAGAATGCAAGTCCCACAAAACAGGCTGAAAAAATGGAGGGTTTTGGGATCAAGGCTTGGGAGGTGAAGCTGGCAGGAGGTACCAGCCGGTCTGGGAAAGGAGGGCAGTTGGCTGCTCAGAAGTGAATCTAGCCTGGGCTGGGAGGGAGAACGGTGGAAGTGGGTCACTGCCATCCCCACATGTCCACTGGGCATTCAGAGTGTTTGCCAGAAGACCCTCCTGGGCCTCATCCCTCAGCCTCTAAGTGGACGTCTTGGAAGGGCACCAGCCTTGTAAGGAGATGGCAAGACCAAACCCCTGGGGAACCCCTCACAATCTGGCCTGATCCTGCCATTTTCCAAAAAAGAAACAGGTTACACAAGGTTGTTGGGGGAGTTGTGTCCTGATTCCTGGTCACGTGGGGCAAGACTGCCTCTCCAACCCCTCACCTTAGTCTTACTCCCACTTGCTCTGCCTCTGGTCACAGCTTCTTGCAAGCTCTAGATCCAAACAAATGGGGAAAACCAAAGGTGCTTGGAGACGCGTGGTACAGTGGGGATGGTTTGGTTCATGTCAACAAAGCACCTGTCACATGGAGGCTCCATGCCTGGGCTTTGGGCTTGTTAGCTGAGTGACCAGGGGCCATCACTTGCCTTCTCAAATCTTAGCCTTGTCTTTGTAAAATGGTGATCATACTCCCTTTCTCGTTGTCTTATGAAGGTTAACGAAGACAATGCACATGGGACTGAATGAAGGACCTTAAAAAGCTGTTTTTAACTGACAATAACACTTGAATGTTGATTGATAGACTTAACCACTGTGTACTGAGCACTCACTTAAGACAAGGGAGACAGAGCAGTGAACAAGCAGGATGGAAAACTCACCCACAAAATTCTCACATCCTAGTGACACAAGCTACAAAATGAAGATATTCAAGATCCATGAACGATGGGCATGATTTCTAAAGGTTTTTCAGAGGCTATAAATTTAGAACTGGCTCTAGAACTAAAATTGAGGATCACAGGATGCTGGAACCCTCACTATCCATTTGTAACTGTATGGGCGTCTTTCCTAGTGGGTTACACGCTTACCTCTTAAAATTCATAAGGATGGGTAGAGAGGTTTTTTTCAGATGGAAAAACATTCTGAACTCCTTTGTGTGCAGTCTATTCATTACTATATTTTATCATACAAGAACCTGCTGGGTTTTTTGTTTGGATGTTTAGAAACATAAACCGATATTTAAGGCCAATGTAGATTTAAACTAAATCTAAGAATTTTATTCTTATACTTTCTGGTGCTCCCGGTCTAATGAATGGTTTTGGATGTGGGAGGAAAAGAAATCCCTGCATTGTTAACAAAAGAGACACAACAGACAAATACCAAAGTGACTCACCAGCACACTGCAAATGTGAGTGGCCAGCTTCCCCCACTCCATCTGGGATTGTCAGGGGCTTTGACAACATTCAGCACTTTATGATAACTTCATATATGGGCTAATCTTTCCGTTAAAAAAATGGACTCAAGAATACAATTGGTTTGAAATTTCTTTGGAAGAAAAAAGCCAACACATCTTGTTTGGTGTTTGGACCTTAGAACTAAGAGCTATTTTCTGGCCTTAGTGTTTCCTGGAAATCTTTTTGTAAAAATGACACGGCAACCCCTGCTTAAACACGTAACATTTATACATTGTTCATCCCGAACCAAGTAATGGCTGAGTTGCTTTAAAAAAAATAATAAATGTAATGGTGGATACCTTGGAAACAAATAAACAAGATATCTATCCATTAAAAAAACTAAATTAGGATAACAGAATAAATCGTTTCCAGTACATTTAGTTCTTGAGAAGCAGAGTACTAGTACCTGACATTTGACTGTAACAATCAATGAGCTGTTGAAATGACTATTTAAGACAGTATATTCCCAAAGATTACCTTTCATTCAAGGGAGTCTAGTTTTGGTGTGAGTTTCCAGTGTAGTAGGTTCAAAGATTGTTTACTCTCTTCTAGTGGTTTGTGCCCAGTGAGAACTTCGGTAATGTCTGTGGGTTTCACTTCCTAGAAGGAACACCCCTAAGGAATTCTGCCTAGTCCCACGTAGATTTTTTTTTTTTCTTGAACTATTTAATCATCCCAGTCAATTTGTAATTTGGGGAAAAATAAAGGAATTTGAGCTATTATTCAGAATTGTGTTGCTGAATTTTTGGTTTGCTGGTAATTTAAATGGTGATTTAGATAAACAGAATTCCATGATGAAACTTATCCAGAGGACAGGGAAATAATGATTATAGCTAACATCTGTGGATCACTTAACAAGTAGCAAGCTTGTTCTGTACTTCCATTAAATTCTCATGACAACCCTATGACTTGGAGACCCAACTTTTCTGTGGTTACAGTGCCCTTAGGATCTCAGGAAATTTTCCCTGTGGCCCCAGGTCAAAAGAAATACCAGTTTTCAATAGTTAGGTCCAACCAACCCAAGAGTTGCAGTATTGCAATAGACATCATGATTATGTCAAAACTTCATGCAGTATCTGATAGACATCTCCATGTTTCCTCCTGGAGATTTAAAATGTGCATTGGTGCCCTTGTGAGTTTGTTGTGGCATCCTGGGGTGCCTTGGCACACAGCTTGGGAACATGGCCTCATGAGGTAAGTCTTATCAGTATCCCAGTTTGACATATGGGAAAACTGAGTATAAGAAGGCCTAGGTACTCAGTCAAGATTACCCAGCTGGCACGAAGGGGTGGAGCAGGGAGTCAAACCTCCGGTGGGTGATTCCAGAATGCACCCTTCAGCCTCTGTGCTCCTCATCCCCAAGCCTGTTACTATGGGGAGAATTTCAGGATTCCAAAGCCTGAATGGCATAAGTAGAAAGAAGAATTTGGGATGCATATCAAGGGGGTCTGATGCAAAAAGATGATCTAGAACTAATTCATTCATTTTTCTTTCCCTTTTTTCCACTCATTTATTCATTTCATTCATTCAAAAAGCACACGTTGCCAGGCACTGAGCCATGCCCCATGGAGCTCAGTCTACTGGGGAAGATGGAGAGAGATGACTGATCAGAGCTGGGATGGAGTGTTCCTCAGGTGCGCAGAACACAAAGCAGGCTCTGTCTTGGGGCAGGGGGCAGAGGGGCATGCCGGTTTATGAGCAGCAAGGACAGAACCAGTCATACCAAGCAAAGCCAGAAGGGAACAGACCATCTGCCTGGAAACTGTGACGCAGCCCTGCCAAGGCTGTACTTGTATTTCACGACCAAACTACCCATGCCCTGCTGACTCATTCACATTGTCTCACCTTCATCAGATGGCTACAATTACACACTCATTAAATTCAAACTTGCATGATATGCACAGTCTGCAAGAGATACAATTCCTTTAATACGATGGTGATGGAATTTATACTTGACTCCATATGGTATTTAAAAATAGAAATTCAATGCCTTAGCAACTTTTACTTATGTTTATGTGTGTGCATTTTTTCCCTTTTAAAACCAATAAGTCATGTACAGCTCCACCCTTTGATCAAATAATGCATGACTTTTCCTTGTTGCCAGAATCACATTTTCCTCCTCCAAGGCTATATTTCACAAATGCAGCATTCAGCTGGCATTCATTGAGCACCTACTTGTAAGGTGATTCAGAAACTCATTTCTCCACTGAAGTCTCAGTCTGACAGAGGAGAACAAAAAGGACCTACAGATTCAGGGCACCTGCTGGAGGGTATGGAATTGAGCAGGGTCTTTAGGAATAAATTAGGGCAGGAAGCAGAAGAGGGAGCAGGATCCAGCCAGGAGGAGCACCGTGTGCAAGCTCTAGGGCCTGAGATAGCACAACCCTCAAGCAAGCCATAGCCACCAGGTCATGAAACAGCAAGCAGCTGGGATGGCTGGACTGGAGGAGCCAGCTAGGGAGTGTTTGGAGATGAGGCTGAGGCAGGCAGGGATGCAATTATCAGGAGCTGGTTTCCTTTGGTGGGAAATTGGCATTTTTTTGAAGCCACTGAAGGATTTCAGTAAACAAGGGTGGTAATCTTGGTGACCTAGTCCATCAAATGAGCCAGATATGCAAAGTCAGACCTGAGTATAAATTGTACCATTTAAACTAATTTTTATACCCCTTGCTATTCTCCGTTTTCAATGAACAAATATTGACTAGGCTTTGATTGTATGTCAGGTGCCATGCTGGGAGCCATCTCCGAGGACAGTCTTCTTTCTGGTCAGCAAGGCTCGAGGGTCCCTAATGATAATCAATAGAGTCCCATTTGTCCTGCTCTCCCTCTGCATCCACTTCTACCACACTGACAAGTAGAAAGAAAGGAAAGTCAACAACCTCAGGATGCTGGCGACGTCATGCAACCCCTTGATGAGTTTTTCCAAGCTGAAGACAGTGAGTTCTGTTTGCCTCAGTTGACAGGAGCTGAACCGTCATCTCACATAACTACATGTCCCTGTCCTTTGGCTTAAAAAAAAGTTAGTCTGTTGTGTGTATTTTCAAACATTTAACAGGGCATAAGAAGGTTTTCCTGTTTCCTAAGAAAGGCCCCAGAGACTATCTCTTCATGCCACCAGACTCAGGTGGATATGCACTTCTGTTCTCTGACACAGTGCTGACCTGCCCTTTTTCCTTGATATTAGCCCATTCAAAATCCAGGTG
Organism: Nomascus leucogenys; assembly: GCF_006542625.1. NCBI lineage: Eukaryota > Metazoa > Chordata > Mammalia > Primates > Hylobatidae > Nomascus > Nomascus leucogenys. The sequence goes on from NW_022097600.1 coordinate 16,061, forward strand.
AGAGAACTGTGAGGTAACTGTGTGTGTGTGTGTGTGTGTACGTGTGTGTGTGTTTGTGTGCATTACAGAGTCTGTGTTAGAGAGAAAAAACATTCTAGGGATATTTATTTCCCACTTTGGGTATACACCACACTGCTTCATTTCTTTGCTCTAATTGCTCTGGTTCTGGGCATCGGGAATTCTTTAGGTTGACTCCTGTGCTCTTTTGACATATTCCCGTCAATATGATTCTTCCTTATTTTTGAGCATTTTCTTATTTCTGGCACTACAAGATGCTCCAGGCTTGTCTTGTATATTTTCTTGCCAGTCCTGGAATCATCCATTTCTCTAAGGAGTCTTAGTACCTTTCACTAGAGAATGGTATTATACACAAAGATCTGAGTACTAGGTGTGCTGATTGCTACCCTGAGTGTCATTTCTTTTAGGTCCTCTCAGCTGACACAGCAAGGACATATATCTGTGCATGCTAATCTATGTAAGTATACCTATCAATAAATAGTTCTATATGTAAATATCTATACTAAGATAACATGTGTTCATATTGATGTCTCCAACTCTAGTCTGTTACCACAGGCATCACTGTTGCCTCTCTCCCTTGCTTAACTGTGCATTCCCACTCCAACAGTGAGATACCTTGTTCCTGCCATTTGCCATCCATTTACTTAATTGTTCAGTTTCAATATACATGGATAGCAGTATTAGAATTGTTAACTTGTGTTTCTTGGTAAAGAACTTTATCAACTAGAGCAATGGTCCCCAACCTTTTTGGCACCTGGGACCAGTTTCATGGAAGGTAACTTTTCCACAAACCAGGGGAGAGGGGATCATTTCAGGATGATTCAAGTGCATTACATGTATTTTTATTATTATTACAGTGTAATACGTAATGAAATAATTATACAACACACCATAACGTGGAATTAATGGAAGGCCTGAGCTTGTTTTCCTGCAACTAACGGTCCCATCTGGGGGAGAAAGTGACAGATAATCAGGCATTAGATTCTCATAGAGTGCACCACCTAGAACTCTTGCGTGGCCAGTCGTGGTAGGGTTCCTGTTTCTGTAAGAATCTAATGCATTGCTGATCTGACCGGAGGCAGAGCTTAGGCGGTGATGTGAGCAATGGAGAGCAGCTGGAAATACAGAGATGAAACTTCACTTGCTCACCTGCTGCTCACCTTCTGCTGTGAACCCCGGTTCCTAACAGGCCATGGACCATTACTGGTCCAGGGCCTGGGGTTTGGGGACCCTTGAAGTAGAGTACAGTCTTATGTAAGGTTCCTTTTACCTTTAGTCTTATGTACTCTACTCATTTCCAAAGTTACTTAGGTCAGCACCTCTTGACCTACCAGCTTCAGTGAGGTTGTTTCATATGTTAGCAATGCATTTAGATTTTTTGGTTGGTCAGCATTTCTTTCTGAGATTTCTCAACCTCCTAAATACTTTTTAAAAATTTATGTACATTAAGACTCACTTTTTGTGCTGTAAAATTTATGTATTTTTACGAATGCAGCATACTGTAAAACCACCACTACTGTATTATACAAAATAGTATTACTGCCCTAAACATTCCCTGTGCTTCACTTATTCATTCTTTCCTCCTTCTCCTCCTTCTCCTCCCTTGGTAATTACTGATCATTTTACTGTGTTGATAGTTTTGCCTTTTCCATAATGTCCATCACGATGGTTAATGTTATGTGTTAACTTAACTGGACCACAGAGTTCCCAGACATTTAGTCCAACATGATTCTGGGTGTGTCTGTGAGGGTGTTTCAGGATGAGATTATCTTTTTTTTTTTTTTTGGGGGGTGGTGGGGGAATGGAGTCTCACTCTGTCACCCAGGCTGGAGTGCAGTAGCGCAATCTCAGCTCACTGCAACCTCTGCTGCTAGGGTTCAAGTGATTCTCCTGCCTCAGCCTCCCAAGTAGCTGGGATTACAGGCACCTGCCACCGTAGCTGGCTAATTTTTGTAGTTTTAGTAGAGATGGAGTTTGACCATCTTGGCCAGGCTGGTCTTGAACTCCTGACTTCATGATCCACCCGCCTCAGCCTCCTAAAGTGCTGGGATTATAGGCATGAGCCACCGCACCCAGCTGAGATTATCTTTTGAATCTCTAGACAGTAAAGCAGATTGCCCTCCCTATTGTGGGCCTCATCCAATCAATGAATCCTAAGTAGAACAACAGGATGTGTGAGAAAAAGACTCCTTCTGCCTGACTGTTGAGCTGAGACATCAATCTTCTCAGGTCTTTGGACTAGGATTGGAACTACACCACTGGCTCTCCTGGGTCTCCAGTTTACCTAATGCAGATCTTGGGACTTCTCAGCCTCCATAATCACATGAGTCAGTTCCTTACAATAAATCTAATCTAATCTAATGTCTACATACCCATGCATCCTGAATAATACAGATCTTTGTCCTGACAGTGATTCTAGAGAAACAGAATTTTAAGGATGAGTTTTCTAAAGCTGTAAATAACTTTTTTTTTACAGTAGTAAAGAGAACATTGACTGTCCATGGTAAGATCTGGCAATACAGATACACTAAATATCACTATAGCATACTCCTAATCAACTACTTATATAAAGCAAGGATACTGATGACCAAGAATATGATACATTGGAAACTTTTTGGCAAACTAACAAAAATAATGAGATTAGCTGGTTGCTTCTAATGTCATTGGACAAGGTGGGAAAAGAAAGAGATCAGATCAGGTATTTGAATTTCCAGAAAAATGATCTAAAAGCTTCTGTGTGTGCCCTAAAGGAGACCCGTATCTCCTGTAGCTGCAGGGCTGATATTGCTGAAAATTAAACCCAGAACCTCATATTGTGATGGGCTGAATTATTTAATACAATGCAAGTTGAACTCCCAGTCTTGTAGATGTCCACTGTTAAAGTGAAGGTATTGATTGGGAAGGAATAGGGCTCTGAAAGTTGGAATGGGGATGTGTAGGAGGACCCTGATAAGGCTGGAGACATTGAGCCTCTAAGTTCAGATGAGTTTTTTTTTTTTTTTTGCCTTTGAAAGAGGCCTCCCCCCACCTAGTGGGAGCAGCTTTCCCACTCCCATCTGAGAGGCTTAACACTGCTTTGCCTGAGGAAACTGTAATGACCTCCCCTGAGGCAACTGCCATACAAGACTGAGTCCCCTCAGGACCCACCCCCACCACCCCTCTTTGCTCCTAGACTTCTAACTAGATTCAAGTCCTGGCAAGCCCCTGAAGGTGGGAACAAAGTATGCACACTTTGTAGCATAGGCGTGCTACATTAAAAACAAAACAAGACAAAACAACAACAACAAAAAATCCCTTGAATTTTCTAATTTATACAGACAGAAATCCAAAAAAATATGTACAGGAAAGAATACTAAGAGTGTGAGATAATGGTGGAAGGAACATAAGGTTTGACCAGGCCTAATATATTGATATGGTCTCACTACACAGAGATTCTGCATTTAATGTTGGAGCTATGGGAGCTAGAGTTCTAACAGTTTGCTTTCAGCAGGCAAAGCTAGCAATATACCTTTACTGTTTTATCTCCGGGGTCTATCAACTCTTTAGCCCTATGTCATAGTTCACAGAGATCCTGATTGTCTTTCCCTTCCACAAGATGAGTCACACTGGTCCATTACATTGATGACATTATGCTAATTGGACCTAGTGAGAGAGAAACACCAATGACTCTGATATTTGTGTGTCAGAGGTTGGGAAATGCATCTGACAAAAGTTCAGGGGCCTTCTACCTCAGCGAAATTTCTAGGAGTTCAGTGGTGTGGAACATGTGACAATATCTCCTCTAAAGTGAAAGACAAGTTGTTGCATCTGGCCCCTCTTACAACAAAGACAGAGACACAACACCTGGTAGACCATTTTGGATTTTGGAGGTAATGTAGTCCTCATTTGGGTGGGTTACTGCAGCCCACTTACCAAGTCACTGAAAAAGGCCCAGAACAAGAGACAGCTCTGCAACAAGTCCAGGCGGCCATGCAAGTTGCTGTGCCATTTGGGCCTTATGATCCAGCAGATCCAATGGTGCTTGAAGTGTCAGTGGCAGATAGGGATGCTGTGTGGAGCCTCTGACAACCTCTAGAGGTGAATCACAGCACAGGACCTTAGGGTTTAGAGCAAAACCTTGCCATCCTCCATGGATAACTCTTCTCCTGTTTAGAAATAGTTCTTCCCTGCTACTGGGCCTTTGTAGAGACTAAATGCTTAACCATGGGCCACCAAGTTACCATAAGACCTGAGCTGCCCATCATGAATTGGGTGCTATCTGAGCCACCACGCCATAAAATTGAATGTTCACAGAAGCAGTCATCAAATGGAAGTGTTATACACAACATCAGACCTGAGAAGGCTCTGAAGGCATAAGTAAGTTGCATGAAGAAGTTGTCCAAATGCTCATAGTCCCTCTCTTATTTCACCATCTTCTGTTTCCTAGCCAACACCTATAGCCTCATGGGGAATTTTCTACACTCAGTTGATAGAGGAAGAGAAGACTACCGCCTGGTTTACAGATGGTTCTTCCTCTGAAAGTGGACAACTCCAGGACTACAGCCCCTTTCTGGAGAATTCTTAAAGAATAATGGTGAAGGACAATCCTCCCAGTGGGCAGAACTATGAGCAGTGGACTGGTCTATCACTTTGCTTGGAAGGAGAAATGGCCAGATGTGCAATTATATATCAATTAATGGGCTACAGCCAATTGTTTGGCTGTATGGTTAAGGACTTAGTAGGAAGATGATTGAAAAATTGAGGACAAGAAAATTTGGGAACAGTGGTATGGATAGAACTCTCTGAATTGACAAGGAAGATATTTGTGTTTTATATGAACACTCACAATAGGGTAACCTCAGCAGGGGGGAATTTTAATAATCAAATGGGTATGATAACCCATTCTGTGAATGCCAGTCAGCCTCTTTCCCCAACCACTCTTGTCATCACCCAATGGGCTCATGAACAAACTGGCCATGGTGGCAGGGATGGAGGGGATGCATGGGCTCGGTGACATGGACTTCCGTTCACCAAGACCGACCTTGCTATGGCCACTGCTAAGTGCCCAACCTTCCAGCAGTAAGGACCAATACTGAGTTCCTTATATGGCACGATCCTTCAGGATGATCAGCAGCTACCTGGTGGCAGGTTGCTTACATTCCATCATGTAAGGGAAAGAATTTTGCTCTACTGGAATACATAATTACTATGGATATGGATTTGTTTTTCCTGCATGCAGTGCTTCTGCCAAAACTACCATCTGTGTTCTTACACAATGCCTTACCCACAATGATGATATTCCACACAGCATTGCTTTTGATTAGGAAATTCACTTTACAGCAAATCAAGTGCAGAAATGGGACCATGCTTATGAAATTCACTGGTCTTACAATGTTCCCCACCACCCTGAAGAAGCTGGCTTGATATAATGATAGAATGGCATTTTGAAGACTCAGTTACAACACCAGCTAAGTGGCAATATGTCATGGGGCTGGGGGAAGGTTCCTCAGAAGGCTTTATATGCTCTGAATTCATGGCCAATATATGGTGCTATTTCTTTCACAGCTGGAATTCATGGGTCCAGGAATCAAACAGTGGAAATGGGAGTGGTGGCACTCACTATTATCCCTCACAACTCACCAGCAAAATTTTTCCTTCCTGTTCTCATGACCTTATTCTTTGCTAGCCCAGAGATCTTAGCTCCAAAAGGAGTATGCTTCCACCAGGAGTCACAACAATGAATCCATTGAACTGGAAGTTAAGACAGCTGCCCCACCACTTTGGGCTCCTGGTGTCTCTGAATCAGCAGACAAAGAAGGGAGGTACTGTGCTGGCTGGGGCAATTGATCTTGAATGCTAAGGGGAAATCAGACTCCTCTACAACAGAGGTTAAGGAAGAGTATGTCTGGAATACAGGAGATCTCTTAGGGCATCTCTTAGTATTACCATGCCCGAAGATTAGGATCAATGGAAAATGACAACAACCCAATCTAGGCAGGTGTACTAATGGCCCAGACCCTTCAGAAAAGAACATTTATATTATCCCACCAGGCAAAGAACCACAACCAGCTGAGGTGCTTGCTGAAGGCAAAGGGAATACAGAACAGTTAGTAGAAGAAGGTGTTTACAAAAGCCAGCTGTGACTATATGACCAGTTACAGAAACAAAGACTGAAATTGTCATGAGTATTTCCTTATTTTGTTATAAATCTGTTTCTCTGTATGTGTATATAACAAATAGCTTGGTTTTCTTTTTCTCTCTTATTCTGTTATCATGTAACATAAATTGTATTGACTTTATACCATAGTATTTAAGCATTATTAATTATGCATCATATGAGATATCAAGGAGAAAAGTAAACATCACTCAAGGACTTAACCGCCTCTTCTGGGGAAGAGGTTAGTGTGATTTTAGTTGAATGCAGGATAATTGTACTATGTCAGGCAGAATTATGACCTTGTTACTGTCTTTATTTGGAGATTAAGTACAATTTAGGAAGATGTGTATGGGTGTCAAGTTGACAACAGTGGACCTGTGATGGTTCATTTTATGTGTCAACTTGACTGGATCACTGGGTGTCCAGACATTTGGACAAACATTATTTTGTTGTATCTGTGAGGGTGTTTCTAGATGAGAATAATATTTGAATTGATAGACTGAGTAATACATAATGCTTCCCTAATGTGGGTGCTCCTTATCCTATCAAGTGAAGACTTGAATAAGAACAAAAAGGTACAGAAAGAGGTAACTCCTGCCTGACTTCTGGACTGGTATATCAAATTTGTCTTTTCAGACTCAAAATGAAACCTCAGCTTTTTTTGTTTTCAGATCTTGCCAGCTCTTGGACTGGAACTTACACCATCAATTCTCCTGTTTCTCTAGTTTGCCAACTGCAGGTCTTGGCACCTAGCATCCATGATTGCATGAGCCAATTCATTATAATAAATATCTGTCTCTCTTGGTCTGTCTTTGTCTCTCTCTCTCTCTCATACATGTACATTTACACACAGACGCACACACACACATATCCATATATATCCATCCATCCTGTTGATTCCGTTTCTCTGGAGAACACTGACTGATACAGCCATATAATTGGAATAATACAGTATGTAGTATTTTCAGGCTGGCTTCTTTTAATTAGCAATATGCATTTAAGGTTCCTCCATGTTTTTTCATGGCTTAACAGCTTGATTCTTTTTACCATTGAATAATATTTATGTGTGCTGCACAATGTTTATAGATGCACCATTTTTAGTAATCAGAATTCTTTGGAATGTTCTATGTAGGCCACCACATCATCTGCGAATAAACTAGAAAATTAAAGATGTTTTTATACCTTCCTTTTTGACCAGATGCATTTTGTTTCTTTTACCTGTCTTATTACACTGGTTAGAACCTCTAGAATGATGTTGATTCCAGAGTGGAAGACTTGATAGAAAATTACAGGATATAACTGTGGCCATGATGTAGGCTCTTTCCCATGTTATGACACCTCCTCTTCAATTAATGATCTTCAGTTTTAGAACTGGTGAGAAGCGAGGACTTCCCATTAGATAACTCGGTCATATTTTTCTCACTGGCTGCAGAATTTTTCTAGTTACAGATACCATCTATTTTATCCACAGGGAACACTTTATAACTTAGCCATGACTGCTAATTCTCTACTGTACAAAACATATCACCACACTGATCCTACAGCCTATTATGGTAATTATTATGGTAACTGCTGCCCTTGATCTTGAGGGTTTAGTGTTGCTATCTGGCCTCAGTCACACTGGGATTCTCGCATTCCTATAGAAATCAGGTCAGGGAGTCTATTATGTCAATGGAAGGCTCACCTTTCATCCTCTCTTGCAGAGGATGCTGTGACAGAGGCTTCAAGGATGCTGATGCTCCATTCCTTGTTAAGTGTCCTTTGAGTCCAAGAGGAAATAGTCAATATGGGTGGCTTCTACATAACAACACCTACTTCTTTATCCCCATCTCTCTAAGCATTTGGATCCCTTCACACTAAGCTGCAGAAGTTCTGACATTCTGACCTCATTGAATGTAGGTCACCATTAAAACCAAGTTTCAGTCAATGAACAAAGCCAACTAGTAAAGCCATTCCAGCTGTGAAAGCTAGAATATTAAATTCTGAATCTTGTAAAAGTGTTCCCATATTGGCAAGTTCAGCTTGATCCAGTCATATTTCATCCTTGTTCTGATACCCTTTAAATCTTCATGTTCCTTGGGGTTCTGCCAGTACAAATTATTGCAATGATTTTGGTGCCCAAGTCATTTTCTTCTACTGAAGACCTTGTAATTGTCCCTGGGCTATGCTGGTTATGAGTCATAGGCCTGAAGGCAATGAGAGGTAATGAGGACGGGCCCTGAGGAGCGTGGGTGTTTCAATAACCTCCACAAGTGACATGACCACAGATTCTTTAAATAAGGGAAGGATAATCTTCTCAGACATGAGGAAAGGTCTCATTCTCGTGAGAAGGAAAACTCAAGGGCATTTGGGTGTTCAAGGCCCCATATTAATCTAAGTCTATCCAGTAGCCCCATTCCAAGTCTCCATGCCCAACTTCTTTCAAATATTAGTAAGTGCCTTTTCCTTAATACAGGAAACTTACCACTTCTGTGCTACCAGCTTGGTTGGAATTCTGCAACTGGATTAGATTTTACAACTAAATTTCAGCTCTGTCTGTCATATGGACACATAAGAATAAGTACTTCTCTTAAGTCTACCAGAGAATACTGACTCTCTGTACCTGCTTGAGCTAAGAGTTGAAAGCCCTGAGCATATCATTTCTTCTTCAAAGATCTTTAGCTCAGTGAGAAGCACCATTCTATCTCCTCATTGAAGGCTGCAAGTAACTGGAGAACCTAGAGGCCTCTAGGTTTCTAGAACTGGAAATATGTCCTCTGGCATTTCAGGGAGTTAGTAATCCATGCCTTACACCCAATTACGGCAGGCATCAGGGCGACCACTTAAATGGAGAGGCAACCTCATTATCCCCTCAGCATATTGTCAAGGCAATGCTGATAGATTAGCTGGTAAATATCGGGGAAACCCACCCCCAATATTTCAACATAGGTTCTTCTATTTTCCAAAAGTGTCAGCCAGCTGAGAAATAAAGAGGAAGAGTACAAAGAGAGGAATTTTACAGTTGGGCCGCCGGGGGTGACATCACATATCAGTAGGACTGTGATGCCCACCTGAGCCTCAAACCAGCAAGTTTTTTATTAAGGGTTTCAAAAGGGGAGGGGATGTAAGAACAGGGAGTAGATCATAGGCTTCAAAGGACCAAAAGGAGAACTACTGATAAGGGTCTATGTTCAGCGGTGCACTTATTGTCTTGATAAACATCTTAAACAGAAAACAAGGTTCAAGAGCAGAGAACTGGTCTGACCACAAATTTACCAGGGAGGAGTTTTCCCTACCCTAATATGCCTGAGGGTACTGCAGGAAACCAGGGTATATCTCAGTCCTTATCTCAACCGCATAAGACAGACACTCCCAGAGCAGCCATTTATAGACCTTCCCCCAGGAATACATTCCTTTCCCAGGGTATTAATATTAATATTCCTTGCTAGGAAAAGAATTTAGCAATACCTTCCCTACTTGCATGTCCGTTTATAGGCTCTCTGCAAGAAGAAAAATATGGCTCTTTTTGCCCAACCCCACAGGCAGTCGGACCTTATGGTTGTCTTCCCTTGTTCCCTAAAAATTGCTGTTATTCTGTTCTTTTCAAGGTGCACTGATGTCATATTGTTCAAACGCACATGTTTTACAATCAATTTGTACAGTTAACACAATTATCACAGTGGTCCTGAGGTGACATACATCCTCAGCTTGCAAAGACAACAGGATTAAGAGATTAAAATAAAGACAGCCATAAGAAATTATAAAAGTATTATTTGGGAACTGATAAATGTCCATATTAAAATGAAATCTTCACAATTTATGTTCCTCTGCCATGGCTCCAGCCAGTCCCTCCATTCGGGGTCCCTGACTTCCCGCAACAGGTAAAGAAACAATGAGACATTTTAGGTTCAGATAATTTATTGCTTACATAGACAGAAAAAAAAAAAAGTCCAGAGTAGCAAAGACTAGCCACCTTTCTGGTCTCACAGGATGACACCAAAATGTTGGAGAGTCATTGGCGCCTTGTTGCTGAGGGCCTTATTCCACACTGCAGCTAAGTGTTTTATAGGCTACGACTGTTCCCTAAAGGTGGGGTTGGGAATGGAGTGGGTGGGGGTAGAGGCAGAGAGCCTAAAACTTCATCAGAACAAGGGAGGCAATGAGAGGCTGTGTCATGAGTCAGGAATGGTCTGGTAGCAGCTCCTTCCCAGCCTCCCATAGTTGTGCTCTAGTAGGATCACAGGATGCTCTGCCAAGCCTCATGTCAGCTCTGAAGCCTTGCCTTCATGGCTGATGTGGAGATGCCCAAGGTCACCAGGACCACACTGGAGCCATTGCCCTGTACCTATTTGTCAATCCATTTCTGCTGAAAGCTTTTCTACTGATTGCCTTTTGGAACCAAATATGTCCATTCATATAATTCTACAATCTTCTGCCTTCTAGCCAGCAACAGCCTCCTTTATTGCTGCATCCAGGCCAATTTGAAGCAACCAAACCCAGGACACTGAGTGTGTGGTGGAAGAATTGCTGGGCTCCTCTTGCTATGAGAAATACTTGTATGCTTTTCCAGTCAGGCTTCTTTTATTACAGAAACTCATACTTAATCGTCTAGGTGGCTACTTTTAGAGCTAAGCTTGCCTGTTATGAACAAGCTTTCTTGCTAAGAATGTAGAACCCCTCCTGAACTCTCTCATCCATCCTTGGCTACTGGCTTGGAAGGGGCCTTACCTGTGGGGCGTTTTGCTAAACTATGAGTTCCCATATAGCTACCCCATCTTTTAGGTAGGGAAGCTTCCCACACAGTTCCCCCATCTTTTCAGAGGATAGTGGCAAGGAGTGCTATAAATTATCTGTATGACATTACCAATTCACCCACAGTACACACTCATGGCAGCTCATGGAAGTGAGTAGTGAGCATGAAAGTTATTATAGGCCATTGCCTTGACTTCTGCTGTATTACTCAGAGTTCTGCTGCATGTGATGTTTCATCCTGGTCCTAGGCTCCTGACTCTACACTTGAAAGCTGGTGCCCAATTCTTGAAGATTCCCTGTGTCTTTCCAGATCTCCTATTTCCTGCATAATTATTCTTGATCCATTCATTTTGAGGCCTTTCCTTCCATCAGTGAGTATTAACTGACAGAGTCCCCAACCCCTGGGACCATCACGCCTATTGGGCATGGCTTTGTTCCAGGCAGGCAAGGAAAAAGTTATATAAAAAGTAGCTCTGATGGAGAAGTAGTGGAAAGCAGGTGGAAAATTAAGCAGAATCCCTAATCCTGATGAAAATGTTTAGGCATATGACCCCTTACTCTAGTTCACACTGGTCTTCTGCAGAACCAGCAGTTAACCAGCCCATTTTTGAGGAGGGGAGTAGGATGGAGGTCCTCTTTTAGCATCAATTTACCCTCAGTTATTTGACAGTCACTTTTTACACTTGATATCCTCATTACCTTGTTGGCCATTAATTTCTCAAACACTGAAAACTAGATTCACTCCACCAAAACTGTTCCTTTCAAGACTACTGAAGATTCACTTAGGCAAGTTCAATGGACTTCTCCATCTTCATCCTATCAGAACTTTTCACTATATTTGACTCTGTTGCTATTCCTTCCTCTGGGAACTTTTCTCAGACCTAAGTATCCAGCATATCATACTTTTTTGTCATCTGATTATTTTCTCCTTATGAACAATGCTAAGTAAGATGCAGGGTTGGCCCACATACATAAAAAAGAGTGCTGGCGTGGGAAGCCCAATCTATTATCTTGATGCTTGGAGTAGAGAATGAAGTGTGGAGCCATGATTCAGAGGAGGGGCTGAATGAAGGAGGAAAAATAGTTATCAAACTAGAAGTATACAGCTAGGAGGAGTGGTAAGGCATGAGATAAAGTGAATGGGGATGGCTGGGTGTGGTCAGTGAGATGTGCTCTCTGGGTAGTTCCAGTGATATCATACCATGTGCCTCTAATTCTACATCCCCTGACCACTCCTCTTACACTGCTTTGGCAGAAAGGGATGACCCAGTCCTTGCTATATCATTTTGTGCTTGGATGGGAGAGGTATATGTTCATCTTCCTGGTCTTAGGGTGTCGATATCTTTGTAAAAAATCTAGGTTATTATAACCTCTCAGATTCTGGGCTGCTTTGGTCTCATATATCCTGCTCCCTACCTGAACTAAAGCCCTATAATCTGGGAAACTGGGTACACAGAGCACGTCCTGGGCCACCAGCACAGGCAGCAGAGCCATTTTATGTACCAGGTGGGGTGTGGGTGACCTGAAAGGCCAGATGCTCAATTTCTATAGAAGGATGTTTCCCTTCCTCCTAGAGTAGGAATTCCTCAGGCAATTCATCCTGCAGCTTCCTTCTGATAACTTCTGAGCACAGAAGGCAAGGTATTCCTTCTAGCTTCTGCATGAAGGAGCCAAGTCCATGGGTGTGATGGGCTGCCAAATTCTTCCCCTGCCCATCATCCACACTGCGTTTGTTGTTGTTTGTTGTTTGAGATAGAGTCTTGCTCTGTCACCCAGGCTGAGTGCAGTGGTGCAATCTCAGTTCACTGCAAGCTCTGCCTCCTGGTTCATGCCATTCTCCGCCTCAGCCTCCTGAGTAGCTGGACTACAGGCGCCCGCCACCACACCCGGCTAATTTTTTGTGTTTTTAGTAGAGACGGGGTTTACCATGTTAGCCAAGATGGTCTCGACCTCCTGACCTCGTGATCCGCCTGCCTCCATCTCCCAAAGTCTGGGATTACAGCGTGAGCCACCACGCCCAGCCCACACTTCTGTTTTTAAGTGTTTGCAACCTCTGGGAGGAAGGCACAGGCAAACAAGCTACTAAGTCAGCAATCTTGTGGGGAGTATAAGAACGAGTTACTGGCTTGCAGGAAGGGGTCCTGCACATTGCTTCTCTATCAGCCTTGAAACCAAAAATGCTGCTCATCTGGGTTGCTCAAAGACCTACTATAACTTAGCATCTCCGTGAAAAGCCGTAAGAGTAGGAGTTAGGACTGTTCTTTTCCCTGCCAGGCTATAGGGTGGCAACTGGGGAAAATTGTTTCCTGATATTTGGAGGAAGAGATGCTGTGTCGGGCAGTGGAAGACCTGCCTCGGCTTCCAAAGGACTCAGCACCATGGTGGGCCACACCCTGCAAGGTTCACAGCTTGATCCTCATGCAATAAGAGTTCAGCTTCGAACTCTGGTTGATATTTTTAGACAATGCAAAAAGCTTGTTTCTCTTCAAACTTTGAAATACTAATTTCAGCATTCATCAGTGGATCTTGCCTGCAACACATCCTATCATGTTTTCTAATGGTGATTATATATTTCCTTCATTCCTATACATTACCAACTGGAAATCTTTAAGACTGGTCCCCAATTAATTAATCTATTTATTTATTAATTTATTAATATTTATATCAGCATAGACCCATGGATATAATTATTGCTATTACTCTTAATATTTGCTCAAATTTTCCAGTTTCGCCCACTGTGGTTCTTCAGGTTGGCGTCTGTGCCCAGTGGACCTGCCCCTGTCCCTTTTTGATCCATTTCTAGGTCTGTCATCTTATCAGCTCTAGTTCATCAAACCAGTCCTGGAATCAACCACTTTCCCGGGATCATTTTGTTGGAAACGGTATTTAGAACTCAAGATCTGGGTGCTAGATATGCTCATTGGCCTGTGGTGCCACTGCTTTTAGTCTCTTCCCATTCAGTTCAAAGTTAGGAATGTATGTTTGTGCACACATTCATGCATAAACACACATCTATATTATTTTGCCTATCTATCTTCATCAGCACCATTGTCCTCTATACTTATCTATCCATTAAAATCCATGAGTTCATACTGATGCCTCCAATTCCAATAGAATAGCGAAAGATGATTCTAGCTGTCACCTCTTTGTATTCGTAACTAATTTCTCTGACAGTAAGACATGGGCTCCCTTTTTCTGTACTATATTTACATATTTATTCCCTACACATAAGATGCTTTCAGAGTGGTGACCCATTCTCTTGTGAAAAACAATGTACTAACTACTCTATTTGTGTGTAGTTTTTTGTTCTTAGTCTTAATAAATTTTTTGGCATTATCTAGGTTATTCTTTCTTCCTCATCCCTTCCAGTGTGGTTATACTATTATTTTAATAAAGTTAGGTACATTTACTTTTTCTCTGTGTGTATTCCATTTTTGGGTCCCCGAACATTGTAGCTGATTTTAGAAAAATGTATATACGTTAAAATTCACTTTGTGGTGTCCATTTTTATAGGTTTTGACAAATGGTGGATCTGTATTCACCATGCTAGCCTTTATCCCAGGCGTATATTAACTCTCTGCTTCTGTGACAAAAAAGTAAGCAGGCTTTGATCATCTTGTCAACCCATAGTATGATACATAGTCCCTTATATGAGTCATAATGTTAATTCCAGTTGGTGGCAGAAAATGACAAGTACCTGGATGCCTTTCATAAACACATTGTACCAGATAGTGGAAGATAAAACCTACAAAGATTCAGGAGTCTGTCACATTGATGACATTTAAGGGGGTACTAGTCTAGGACATGCTGTCATCTCTTCCCAATAAAAAATATTGTATCTCACACCCCCTACCACCATCAAAGAGGCAAAAAAGCTGTGTTGTTCTCTTTGGAATTGAAAGCCATTTACACTGTACTGAACACTGCCTTGACCTATGTACTGAGTGACCTGCAAGGCTGCCAGTTGGAGTAAAGCCAAACTAGAGTGGCTCTACAGCATGTTCACAGTCAGGCTGCCCTACCCTTCAGGCTGTCTGACCCGGCAGATCCAAAGCTTGTGGTGGAAAAGAATGTGGATTGTGTTGTTACAAGCCCAATCGGTGAGTTGCAGTGTTGACCACTGAGTCCTGGAACAAAGCTGTGCCTTCTGTGGCTCACAGGTATTCCCCATTTGAAGAGAAGTTCCTGGCATGCTACTGCCTTAGTAGGGCCAGAGCATCTGGTCTTGGGTATTAAGTGACTTGGACAAACCACCCATTATGAAGTGGGAAGTGTTAGACTCACCAAGTCATCAGATTCAGTGAATGCTGTAGCAATCCATTGGATGATGCAAGGTACGTATGAGAGCAGGTCCAGAAGGCACCAAAATGTAAGAAGAAGTGGTCCAGATGCTTCTCAGTTAACTTTCATCCATCTCCGTGCCGGGACCTAACTTTCATCAGGTCCTAATCACCTGATGCATAAAAAAAAAAAAAAATAACTCAGGCTTGCTTCTAAGATGGGTTGACTAGAAACGTTGGGGACACAAATGGACTGTTTTCACATGGTGGCACAATCAGGGTGCCCTAAAGAATAACAGTTGAAGGAAATCATCCCAGTGGGTGAACTGCAGTAGACTTGGTCTGTCATTTCCTTTAACAACTCTGCCATTCTAGAGTTTACTGAATGCCTGTTTACTGACATGCAATCCTACAAACCATGGCTTTGGACAGAAGATCTATTTTATGAATCTGCTGGTCTTACCATATATCACATCACCAGGAACATCTGGCATACCAGAATTATGCACCTATTAAAGACAAGTCTTCTACTTATCTAGGGTGTTGTACCCTGGAATGCAACATACGGATAAGCTCACAGCTGATGCATGGGTTCCCATTTGCTACAATATTTAGGCTTGTGCAACAAGGAGTTGAAGTAGAATTGCCTCTGGTCCTGTAGCTTCAGTAATCCACTGTGAATTTATGCTTCTCGTTCTTATAACATCAGACCCTGCTGAAACACAGGCCCCAGTTCCCTGGATAGAACTTCCTCCAGGGACATGGTGTTCATGATCAGAGCCTACAAGTACAGCTTGTCATTTTGTCTTGCCATGCCTACAGATTCACAGTCAAGTAAGGAGGGTAACTGAGTCTGTCATCAGGATCTAGAGGTGTTCCTGGGGTGGAGCCTACAGAATTCCCTGGAACATCTCTTAGTGATTCTAAACCAGTGTGACAGTAACAGGCAATTGCAGCAATCATGGCCTGAATAAAGAAAGACAGCAAGCACTGAGACCATCAAGGGGAAGGTTTAGGTCTTCTAAGTTTAGGTCTAGGCAAGCAACCTAGGCCAGCTGAAATGTTAGCTGAAATAGAGGGTGGATCTGGAAAGGATGGTGAAGGAATGAGGTGAAGAGGAACAACAGAGCTCTGGGTCCTTCTGGTTGTAGCAGTGGGGACTGTGCCTTCTTCCACTAACCCAGTGTGTTGAGTCTTTGGAAGACTTTGGCCAATTACACCTGAAGCTTTGTCTTGGTGGAATCAGATGTAGTGTGAGGCAGGATGGATCTGAGGAGTGCAAAGGTCCATGTATCATATACCTCCAGGCCCCCTCCCGCACCTTCCTGGCTTCCCTTAGATTGTAGTTCTGATGATGGGAAGCTCTTTGGGGCTTCCAGTCACATTGCTGACATCTCTGCCTCAGGCATGAGCTTGCCTCCTTCACTTTCTGCCCGGAGCCTCTCTGTTGCTGTGGACCTGGCAGGTCCCACTGACAAACATATAGGCATCTAGAAGTGTGGGGGTGTAATGCCCCGGGGGCACCCAATGTAGTAGGGGCTCTAGTAAATGTGTTTCCTTTGGGTTCTCAGAGGCCAATTCTGGGGGCATTCTGCAGGCTCCTCCTAGTCCTGTGGGACTGAGCCCCTGTGCCCACAAAACTTTATAGTGCACTTTTCATAATGGACTATGGTCCATTATGGGCTTTTCCTCCTTCCTTACTCCCTGATCCCTTACTTCTATTTCTGGGATTACATTTTAAATAAAATACCTGCACACAATCTTGGCTAAAACTCTGCTTTCATCAGTGGGGTGGAAAGAAATCCAGCTCAGACAACCTCTTTCCAAGATAGTTAATAAGCCACCCATGTAATGTTGCCAAAGGACAGTAGCAATGGTGCAGCCAAGGTTGCATTGGAATGGATTAATAGGACCAGACTGGGAATGATTTTTGAGTCTCTTGCTCACTTCTATTCAATGTGTCTCTGGTGAACATATAGTCCCACAACTAGTATCAATCAAGTGACTCTGCACACTAGACTCAATCTCTCTTTGATCTCCAGAATGCACTCCCGCCTACCTGACATATGCATTTAGCATGTTCATGGCCAAAAACTAATGTGTTGCCTTCCACACTTGTCTCTCCCTACATGTCTCCATGCTGTGGTTGCACATTAGCCTCATGATGTGGAGAGATCCTTGATTTCTTCTTCTCCTTCTGACGACAATAATCATTCTAGCTCTTAAAGTTCTCTAACAACCCCTTCCGTCTTAATTCACTTGTGCTTGTCCCAGTCCAGACCTGCCCCATCTTTCTTTTTTCTTTCTTTCTTTTTGAAATGGAATCTCATCTGTCACCCAGGTTGGAGTGCAGGCGCAATCTCGGCTCACTGAAACCTCCACCTCCTGAGTTCTAGCAATTCTCCTGCCTCAGCCTCCTGAGTAACTGGATTACAGGTGCACACCATCACGCCTGGATAATTTTTGTATTTTAGTAGAGATGGGTTTCACCATGTTGATCAGGATGGTCTCAAACTCCTGACCTCATGATCCCCCCTCCTCGGCCCATCTTCTTAGTGCGTAACAGTTATTTCCACAATGTGCCTGCCTGGGCATCCTCTCCTTCCTTTCTTGTCACACTCACTCTCCATTATTACCCAAATTATTGTTCTAAACATTTCATTCATTCATTCAACAAATATGTGTTGTTTTCCATCTCCTCCAACAGCAGCAAAAAGAGATAAAATCTAAACTCTTTGGCTTAGTTTCCAGAAGGTTCCGAAGTGACTCATGTCTGTCCTTTGGACTTGTTTCAATCTTCCATGCTGTGACTCCCTTGAGCCATTGGTGACAACTGGGCTTTCTGTTTCAAGTGCCAGTATTTGGGTCAGTAACCCAAGTGAGAGAAGAAGATGTTTCTGACCCAGTGTTATTTTAGACATAGAATGAAAGGCTTCAGTGGTACTGAAACTTGGTAGACACTTGAAAAAAAAAAAAAAAAAACTTTGACTCGGATGGAGAGTTGGACTGAGCCTTGCAACTTAAAATAAAAGTATCTGGAGAGGCAGAGGGAGCGAGGTGTCCTCCAGCTCTCCGGGACGTTGTAATGGTATTATCCTGTGGCGGCAGAAAGCATCTGGGCTGTCACAAGACCCCAAGCCCACAACCTCTGCAAGGGAGGCATATTCTGGAAGACTCACATCATGGTCCTTCCTCCATCTGTTGACTTCTTCAGGATTTGAAACCCTGGAGCACTCAGCGTCTGTCCATCATCTCGTTCCAACATTGCCTTTGTGTTTGCTGTCCTGGAGTCAGGACTCTGGCCGCTTCCTGGCTGTGTCCTCACTTGTTGGAGTTTCAGTCATTTGCTCATCTGTCTGCTCTGTGTCTGGCTCCGCATCTGCTCCCTGCTCTTGCTCTCAGTTTTCCCAGCGTATGTGTTGATAGCCCGATAGACCCACCCTGTAACAGGCCAGAAATGCAGCCTTGGCAACCCATAGTATGATACATTAGTCCCTTATAAGAGTCATAACGTTAATTCCAATTGGTGGCAGAAAATGACAAGTGCTCTGGATGCCTTCATAAGACACATTCGTACCAGATAGTGGAAGATAAAACCTACAGAGTCAGAGTCTGTCAAACTGATGACATTTTAAGGGGGGTCACTAGTCTAGGCATGCTGTAATCTCTTCCCAGTAAAAATGTTGTATCTCACACCCCTACCACCATCAAAGAGGCAAAAGCTGTGTTGTTCTCTTTGGAATTTGAAAGCCATTTACACTGTGCTGAACACTGCCTTGATCTATGTACTGATGTGCACTACGGACAAGAGAAGTGTCTTCCCAGCTGAGACAGCCTGAGCAGGGGAAGAGCTGTGAAGGGCTGGGGGTATGGAGTGGGGTTGGCACCCAGAGGAAGATGACAACATGAACCTGAGTGAAGGGCAGAGAAGGGTCAAGGCTGTAGAAGACCCAAGAGCAGTCACATGGCCAAGGTCAGAGCTGAAAGCTCCATGGTCTTGGCCAGGACAGCTTGTACACCTGACTGCTAAATGACCTGAATGTTACCCATGAGACTGCAACATTGTGGGGGCAACAGCAATGGACTGGGGACAAAAATCTGGGGTTTATTGTGATCATGTTAGCAATAAGTCAGCAACTTCCCTCCCCCAAACACTAGGGCATCCTATAGTGGACAGCTGGTATTTCGTCACCTAAGAACCTTTGGGTTTCATTTTGGGCATCACTTCTTCCACAGAGGACCTGATTCATCTCTGAGTGGACCCCAGGTGACTCTATGATTATCTCCTACTATCTAAGCCATTGGAACTTCCCCGATTACCACTCTAAGCCTGATTTTTCAGCTATCTTCCAATTCTGTGAGCCACCTCTATTTTTCCAATAAACTCCTTTTAGGGTTGAGGTAGTCAGAGTCTATTTCTGTTGCTTGTAACCAAATAATCCAAAATGATGAAGACTCCTCTGCCTCTGATCCTTTGGAATCACAATTATCAGGGTGGCATGAGTTTGGAAGGGAGACGGGACAGAAAGGTTCTTTGCCTGGAAGATGCTCCTGGAGATAAGGCTGATGAGGCTGAGTTCCACCTTCCCTGTTCCATCCCACACTATACCTGGCTGTCACCTGTCTCTAGTTAGGCTCATGTTTCCATGTCTTTTAGGGAGACTGCTGTATTCTCAGAATGATGGTTTTAGGTGTCTTGGGCCATTGATTCCTTGGTGGTACCTCTGGGTTATTTGGGGAGAGTGGCTGGGGACTGATTAGGTCACCATGCCTCTCTGCCACTTAATCAAAATTGTTCCTCCTCTATCTGTTTATATATTTTCTTTATAAAATTGTATTTGAAAAATTATATTTTCTCACTGAAAGTTTAAAAGTCACTACTTTGAAGAACTCTTGAGAGTTTCCCAGATGGAAACTCACAGGATGTCTAGTTCTACTTTGTCACATCACTGCTCTCCAGGGCTGACAACTCTCCATAGGCATCTTCTGTGGCATGGATATTATTTTCTGAAAAATTGGATCCAAGATCTCAATATATTGGCCATGTACCACCATATGTTCAAGCATGACTCAACTAATGGATAAAGTTAATAAAGTTAAAATGTTTGCAAAGTATTGCAAGGAGTCAATGAAAAGGAATCACTTCTGGAAGGATATGCAGAGCAAGCTTGGGAAGTCCAGCACCCAAAGTCTGGGTGGTGCGTGTCACCCAGAACAACTCACGTGAGCCAGGTGCCGAACTCCACCAATGACAGCAGCACAGTGGGCTGCCCTAGCCTCTGCAGTTGCAGCAGCAGCACAAAAATGGCAGTGATTCTGAGAGGCCAAGATAGGGTGGCAGAGAAGGAGATGAACAGGCTTTTCAGGCATGTTGAGGCTGGGGGATCGAGAACCTCAATGATAACAGAGAAGTGGGGAGTGGAGAAGTTGATTTTGGAATTGCCAGTGCAAGGCGAGATGAGAACTGGTGAGCCATGTAGGACCAACAAATGCAAAAAATGAGAAAGAAGATTAAACCATAGTTTAATGGCTTTGGACAGTGATTAAGCAAAGTTCCGGATTAGTGATCTGTAAATATACAAATAATAATGTCTTTTTTTTTTTCACTTATCTTTTTGTAACCAGGCACTACATCTGACACCTTACAGCGTATCTTTTCCATTCTGAAAAAATAACAACTGCCACACACAGAAAATACAGTGACATTAAACTCTACCTACAGATTTATTAAAAAAAAATACAGGCCGGGTGCATGGCTCACACCAGTAATCCAGCACTTTGGGAGGCCAAGTGGTGGATCACTATGCCAGGAGATCAAGACATCCTAGCTAACATGGTGCAACCTGTCTCTATAAAAAAATACAAAAAAAAAATTGCCAGTGTGGTGGCGGCGCCTGTAGTTCCAGCTACTCGGGAGGCTGAGCAGGAGAATGGCGTTGAACCAGGAGGGGAGCTTGCAGTGAGCCGAAGCCTGGGCAACAGAGCGAGACTCCGTCTCAAAAAAAAAAAAAAAAAAACAACCTGGCAACATCAGTGACTTGCCGAAGGTCACCTTGCTAGTAGTGGCAAAATCTGATTAGATTTTGATCTTGCTGATTCAAAGGATCTTACATTTTACCTTCATGATGAAAATGAAAATTTAACATTATATAGTGTATTAAAAATTGTTTTAAGTACTTTTAAAATGTATTAAAATCCTTCTCATCTAAAGAAAATTACAAATAGCTGTAAATACTATGCAAGCAAGTGAAGTTCTGCACAAATTATACAAACGATATGTAAAACTTCCAACAATTGCATTCATCTCATATATTAACTTCCAAAAAATTGAAAATCCTATTTTAACAGCTCTCAAATCTTTACCTTCTCTTCCTTACCTGCCACCACTATATTAGGTACCATTTCATCTTTGGCCTAGATCACTTGAATGCCCTCTAATTAGCTTCCTGCATATCCTGACCGCAATACTCCTTGCATCCATAGACAAAGTCATCTTTGAGGAATACTCTACTCAGACCCTCCAGAGGTTTCCCCTGCTCACAAATAAGTGCTCAAGTTCTTCACACTTGGGTTCTTGTTCACTTACAAAGTCTTTTTCCTCATACTCCTCTCCAATCTTCTTTTCTCCGCTTAGCATAGCCCACTAGGGCTGGGCTACTTTGAATTCTTAAAAACACCGACCTCCACTTGCCTTAGCCCTGGAATCTGCTGTTCACTTCCCACCATACTCCCTCCTTTCTCCTGTCTCTTCCAGGAGTGGTCTATTCATCCTCAGGTCTCAGGGAGAACCCCTTTTCAGTTCCCTAGATTAGGATTTACAAAAACCTGAAGCACTCTGTGTTCTCCTTCATAGCATTTATACTTGTAATGATTATTTGATTATTTTCCCAGTTGTCTCAAGCCTACCATGATGCTTTGCACATAGGAGGACTTAATAAATATTTGGAAGGAATGCATACTCGCTGGTTACAAACACTGTATGATCTGTCTTAGCCTAAGTTCTTTAGAAAAGAAAAACCTGAGACAAACACTATTGATCAACGCTTTCATTGGGAATTATGATCCCAAGAGCAAAGCCTAAGGAATAGGGAAAGCATTCAGCAAAGTAAGAGTGAGTCAAATGAAGCTATGCTGGCTGCTGTGATGGGAGATGTGTGTTTAACACCACGATGTCTTCTGAGAAGCCACAGAAAGTGTGACTCAGAGTAGTGCTGTGGCGTGGGGGTGGTAGGAAACGTTTATTAATTGGTTCCTTTCTCCCATTGTTAAAGAGCTTTCAAGTGGAGCGTTAACTATCCTGCACAGCTGAGTCATGTATATGTGGGCACCAAGGGGTTTCTGTGGCATCCATGCCCTGGCATTATCAGAAGCCACAGGCTGGTAGCCAAGAGATTGTGAGCAGATCTGAACAAGGCACTGTCAGGGTGCACTCAGATGAAGGCTGCACTTGGATGAAGCTGATTGACCCCACACAAAGCTGCCATCACCTTGGTTTCTGGAATCGGAGGATGGTGTGTAAGTGGTGTCTGACAAGTCCACCATCTAGATCACTCATACCATCTGATGCCCTATATTATACCTTGTTCCAGTTTAAAAATGTTATTCCATTGATTATGAGAATAATATGTCCTCACTCCTCCTTGGAGATGGGCGAGAACTTAGTGCAATCTGAGACATAGTGCACTCAAATATGCTGCCACACCCAATCTCTGTTGATTTAACCCAGAGGGTTACTGGATAATGTATGGTGAGTGAAGCTGCAGATGAGTGAGACCAAAACTGATATTCATATCTCCTTTTCTTTTCCTCAATTTACATTTTCCTACCTTTCAAACACACTTTGATGGGTATGGTTGCTTGCCTGGTCGAGGGACTTAAACTTGTAACCGTGAGGGGTCTGAAGCCCTTGTCTAAGCAATGGTGGACTGCAATGATCCTTTCACAGTGATTTCTAAGGAATCCTGAAGCATATCAAGGTACACGCAAGTATAGTGCCAGTTCCAGAACATCCACCCTGCTCCATTGCATGGAATGGTGCTTCTCTAAGTATGGTCTACAAGACTTCTGGGGGTTTTCCCTAACAGTCTTATCATGGTTCTGGCAAGGTCACAATTATTTTCAACAATAACATTAAGAAAACTATCCATGCAAAAGAATTTCAAATAATTTATGTAGATAGTTCATACCTCCAGGAGGTGGGCATAACTTCCACTCATTAAATGTTGGCTGCATATGGTGACTTCCTTTCAAAGGTACAGCATGGAAAGGGAGAAGATAAGTTTTCACTGTAGAAACCTGACAAACACATTGATCACCTGGCAAACATTGTCAGTTGACCAAAGTCAACATCAACAATAAACAAGTCAGGTTGAGGCCAGCACAGTGCTTATGCCTATAATCCTAGCACTTTGGGAGGCCGAGCAGGTGGATCACCTGAGGTCAGGAGTTTGTGGCCAGCCTGGCAACATGGTGAGATCTCGTCTCTAATAAACATACAAAAATTAGCCGGCTGTGTTGTGCACGCCTATAATCCCAGCTACTCGTGAGGCGAGACAGGAGAATCACGTGAACCCAGGGGGTGAGGTTTGCAGTGAGCCAAAATCACGCCACTGCACCCCAGCTAGGGCAACAAGAGCAAAACTCCATGTCAAAAAAAAAAAAAAAAAGAAGTTAGGTTGATAGTGTGTACCCTTAATATGATGCAGTGAGAACGGCACTTCTCTTCTGTGGTTTTTCTTCCCCAAAAACCCACAAACCCAGTCAATCAGAGAAAACATCAACAAGCCCCGATGAAAGAACATTCTACAGATACCTGACCAATGTTCCTCAACATTGTCAAGGTCACCAAAATCAAGGAAGGTCTGAGAAATGGACAGCCAAGATGACCCTAAGGAAACGTGACAAGAAGTATCATATGATATCCTTGATGGATCCTGAAACAGAAAAAGGACATTGGGTGAAACTAAGCAAATCTGAATAAAGCATGGACTTCAGCTAATGCTATGGTTGTGACCAAAGTACCATACTAATAAAAGATGTTAGTCATCAGGGAAATGGAGTGTGAAGTTCATGAAAACTCTGTTATGATCTTTGCAATGTTTCTGTAAATCTAGGCTGCAGTTAATACTACTGTAATGCACACTTGAAATTTGTTAAGGAAAAGGGTGGTGGTGGGGAGGGATAAAAGACTACACATTGGTACAGCGTACATTGTACACTTGGTACAAATGCTTGGGTGATGGGTGCACCAAAATCTCAGAAATCACCACTAAAGAACTTATCCATGTAACCAAACACCACCTGTTCTCCAAAAACCTATTGAAATAAAAAAATTAAAAAGTTGATTTAAAAAGTGGATCTTGGCCGGGGCCGGTGGCTCACGCTTGTAATCCCAGCATTTGGAGGCCGAGGTGGGGCGGATCACTGAGGTCAGGAGATCGAGACCACGGTGGGAAACTCCGTCTCTACTAAAAATACAAAAAATTAGCTGGGTGTGGTGGCGGGCGCCTGTAGTCCAGCTACTCGAGAAGCTGAGGCAGGGGAGAATGGCGTGAAACCCGGGAGGCGGAGCTTGCAGTGAGCCGAGATTGCGCCACTGACTCCAGCCTGGGCGACAGAGCGAGACTCCGTCTCAAAAAAAAAAAAAAAAAAGTGGATCTTAAATGTACTCAGCAAGCACATGCAAATGGAGCTATGTGAGGTGATGTGTGTGTCAATTAGCTTGATTGTAGTCATTGTATCACAAAGTGTACACATATCATCAATTAACATCCACCTTAAATTTATATAATTTTTTGTCAATTATACATCAAAAATTAACAAATATTCCAGAATAAAAAACTTATTTAAAAACTCCACTAAGACATTTTTGCCTTCTCTACTGTGTTGAATTTTCCCTAGGGGTGCAAAAAACCATGGTTCCAGCACCTTGGCAGGAACCCAGGCAGTTGAATCAAATTCGCCAGGACACCTGAGCTCTCCATTGCACAGCAGTATTTTATAAATAAATTTTATTTATAAAATCAATAAAATTATTGATTTTATTAAATTTTTAACTTTTAAGGACCTGTCCTTTTAATATTCTGGGTGCCAAGATGGGGAGAACACATATGAGACTCCGTACACCAACTACAAGGGTTATCCCAAAGAGGAGCTCTCATGCATTGTTTGTCTTGTGAGCTGAGCTAGTCTCTTCTTTCATAGAACACCAATACCAATTTTCCTTTTTTTTTTTTTTTAGATGGAGTCTCCCTTTGTCGCCCAGGCTGGAATGCATTGGTGTGATCTTGACTCACTGCAACCTCCGCCTCCTGGGTTCAAGCGATTTCTCTGCCTCAGCCTCCCAAGTAGCTGGGATTACAGGCATGTGCCACCATGCCTGGCTACCTTTGTGTTTTTAGTAGAGATAGGTTTTCGCTGTGTTGGCCAGGCTGGTCTTGAACTCCTGACCTCAAATGATCGCCTGACTCTGCTTCCCAAAGTGCTGGATTACATGTATGAGCCACCGTGCCAGGCCTAGAACACCATTTTTACTTGAAAGAATAACTGAAAGACCAAATTATGGTTGTTCAGACTTAGGTATTTGGAAGAGTTGCTAAAATAATTAATGGTTGGGCCTGTCACTTCAAGGAAGACAACTGACCATGAAAATTCGAACTTTCAAGCACAATTCAGAACTTTATACAATGGTCACTAACTCAAGTGACACCCTGGAGCCCTGAATGAATCTTTGTTGACTGGCACATTTACTTGTAGGACTTATTTTCAACGTCTTAATGTTCCATGTTTTCCTAACTAATAATTATCATATTATTCACATCTAAGTGAATTTTTAAAACCACAATTTATGTACATTTTCTATTCCTAGTCTCAGGTCTAGTGGAGTCTGTTTGCCTGGTTTGGTGAAAGCAAAAATAATTTTGTTGTAGGCAGGGTGAAAAAAACAGAGTCTGTCCTCATAGCTGGAGGGTGTGGAGAACTCACGTCCTTCCTGACTGAGGGGAGTTGATGCCTAAATGAAAGAGCCATGAACATGAACAAACGCATACATGTACCTTGTAATTGAATGATTTATTTTCCTTTGGGGTGTATACCAGTAATGGGATTGCTGGGTAAATGTATTTCGGTTCCAGATAAATGGGAGCTGAGCAATGAGAACATATGGACACAGGAGGGGAACAACACAGTGGGGCCTGCTGGTGGGTGGGCAGGGAGAGAAGAGCATTAGGAAAATAGCTAATGCATGCTGGGTTAATTACCTAGGTGATGGGTTAGCAGGTGCAAGCAAACCACTTGGCAACAGTTTACCTATGTAACAAACTGCACATCCTGCACATGTACCAGGAACTTAGATAAAAAATACAAATTTTTTATAAAAGAAAGATGCTAGATGGGCTCAGTGATAGATGAGGGATTTCTTAGCAGAGTCTGAGATGGGGGGTCTTGTGGAAATGATCTATTTTTTTAATTATACTTTAAGTTTTAGGGTACATGTGCACAACGTGCAGGTTAGTTACATATGTAAACATGTGCCATGCTGCTGTGCTGCACCCATTAACTGTCATTTAGCATTAGGTATATCTCCTAATGCTGTCCCTCCCCCCTTACCACCCCACAACAGGCCCTGTGTGTGATGTTCCCCTTCTGTGTCATGAGTTCTCATTGTCAATTCCCACCTATGAGTGAGAACATGCGGTGTTTGCGTTTTTATCCTGGTGATAGCCAACTATTGCAGGACCTGTGGGCAGAAAGGGAGTGAAGGAAGCCAGGGAAGGCTGGAGGAAGGGTGGAGCCAGGCAGGTTCTTGCGCTGGGGTCCAGTTTCTGCCTGATCCCAGGGGAAGCTGGGAGTGTGAATTGCACCACGGAGTTGGTCCCACTGTAGGAGGGGCCTGGGCTTTTGTCCTAGTCAGGCTTGGCCCTTGGCTGCCTGGTGTGGGGAGAGTAATTCTGGGCCCAGGAAGCTGTTACTGTCCCAAGGGAACTTCTCTGGAAACAGGCAGCTGTGAGCCCTCAGCAGCCAAGGCTCACAGACCTAGAGGATGGGGCACCAGCCCAGAGATCTGGGCAGGGAACAGAGAGTATCCACTACAAGGTTTCAGCAGTCCCTGTTTTCTCTGAACAAAAGCCCACAACCCCAGAAGCCAGGATGACTTGGGGCCACCCATGACACATAAGACCAACACATTCTTCTTAGGGGAATTCCTGCAGGGACTAGTTGAGGTCCTGGCTGCAATTCAAGAATGACTTGCATCTTGGAGCTCCTTCATGAGGCCAGCCCTTGGGACCAAGAGTTCCTTTCTACCCTTGCCACTTCAAAGCCATCCTGGAAGAGTGCATGTGCATGTGTGTGTGCATGCGAGGTGCGTGGATGCATGTGTGCACATGCATCAGATAGGCACATGGATGGCTTCTAGTCAAATAAAAAAATCCACATGACTGCATGGAGCTTCTCTGCTCCCTTTTGGCTGGCTAGATGTGATCATGGATTTTTACGTAAAATACAATTAGTTTTATATATTGTTGCACAGTTTGGACCTATTAGAAAAGACCATTAAGGCTAAAAATGGAACCAGAGGAAAAAGGGGCCTGACAGCAGACAAATCCCCTAACATAATTCCCTCCGCGTAAGGTAATCTAGAAGGGTATGGAGGGAAATGTTAGGCAGGGGCCACTAGAAGGCAAAGGGATTTGTCTGCCTGGACATCTAAGTTTAAGAAAGCATTGCTTGGGGGTGCGCTGGTGACAGCAGCTGCTGTACAAATGTAGCCATCCACCCCGGGTCAGTTTGCTTTTTGATTGATAACTTGAGAGCAGACTCAACACATCTGGACCATACACATCTGGAAAGAGAGTTGCCAAATTAAACATGCACTAACTTCACACTGTCTCCCAGATTGTTTAGTTTTGGGGAAACTGAGGAAGCAGTGGGAAATGGAGGCCCCAGCAGCTTTGTCTGAGCAGTTTGTTTTCCACTGAAAATCCAGGTCCCCAAAGAGGTTTCCAGGTATTTCAGTTTTGAGAACCGTAATATTGGAATACGATTGTTTTGGTGAAACCAACCTGACCGTAAATGAACTTTGCTTTCAAAGTTATTTTATGCCAAGATTCTTATTGTCTAGAGAGTAACGGCATGTAGAATGTTTAATCAATATGTAGTCAAGCCAATCGGTTTCTCATCAGACAAAAATGCTGTGGTAATATTCTGTCTCTGTGATCTATTATTTTTCTTTACCCAATAAGATAAAAAATCTTTTTTCTTCATGAGCAAAATGGTCATTTCCCCAAGCACGTTATAAACAGGAAATGCACCATCTGCAGTCACTTTTTCTCCCTTCAGTCCGCAAACCACCTGCATTCTAAACTCACCAGGCTGCACTCTGAGACACTGCCACGCTTGCTAAGGGAAAGTTTGGCTTTCCGTGGGGATGTTTTGTGAAGAGATGACAGCGAGCTCCCAAAGATGCCAATTTCAACACTGAAGAGAAAAAGAAACCATGATTTTTTAAAAGAAACAATATAAATTTCACTAGGTACCAACCTTTCAACTGAATAAAATTAGTAAAATTGATCTCCATAGCTAACATTTACAATCACTGTGCTAAGCAAGTTACTCGAGTTAACTGAGTTCACCTTTACAAGCTCCTATGAGTTAAGTCTGCTTGTTATTCTCCTTTTTGAGATGAGAACCAGAGGCACAGAAGAGGTCATTCAAGCCAGAAGTGGCAGAGCTGAGATTTGAACCCAGACAGGCCGAGTCCAGCAATGATCTATGTTCCTATTAGGCTCCTAGAGTCAGGGGCACTGGCCCTTACATGCAGAGAAGGGTGTGGGTCCTGGGTTCTCCAGGTAGGCAGACCATCTCCCCAGCCACTCTCTGGCTGTGTGTTGTGTAGGGCAGCACATCTGGAGGCTCACGGGACACAGAGACTCACAGAACAGAGCCTGGGAAGTGGAACAGCCTTCAGACACGAGAGAGCGCCACCGCCTGCAGGAGGGTCGCCACTTCCCCGTCTGAGCAGAGCTTGGGTGGATCAGGTGGGGAAAGGGAGGGTCGTTATTCCCCATGTACTAGGAAGCCTGGTTGAGAGGACATGTAGCTTAGGGAGAGCCTGTGCTAGAGGAACAGGGGTGGCCGAGGGCCCCAACCCAGGTTCCGCCCCGCTACCAGCTGTGTGACCTGGGACAAAGCAGTTATCTTCTCTGGTCTTTGTTTTCTTCCTCTATAACAGGAGAGGTTTGGTGGACAGAATCAGATGTAGACATAAGTACAGGTGAAGATAGGCCAACATGCAAAGACTCATCTAGTCTAGATGATAAAACCCACTTTGTTACGGATTTGAGAAGGAAGGATTGCACCATGTATAGTGCTGGCAACTACTGAAGTATTTGGAAATGAGTTAATTCGGTCCTCGCCTTATATCAAACACTATAGTCAACTCTAAATGTGTTAAAGAGCTACATGCTAAAACAAAGAAAGAAAATAAGATCCGCTAAGAACAACAAGAATTATAAGTAAATGTTAAATTTCAGGAATGGGAAAAGGACTTTATTCATGAAAAGCCAAAAAAAACAAAAAAAAAAGAAATTACAAAAGGGAAAGATTTAGCTAATGCCTAAATGATGAAAATTTAACCCCAACAAAGGAAATTAGGGGAAATATTTATTAGAAAAGGTTTTTAATGTCTCTTGACTATCTTTTTAAATGGTTGCTAAGTTGACAGTAGCTTCAGTGGCTTCTGTTATTATCTATTTGTAGCTCTTTGCTAAAGCATGAAGGTTAAACCCTCTTCAAGTGTTTGTTCACGCCCTTTACCTATTTTTAATTGTATATTTATCTTTTTTAATTTAAAGATTCTTTGTATATTAAGGAAATTATAATCATTTATCATGATTATACTGCAAAGAATTTTCCGTTAGTATATTGCTGTTAATTTAAGGTGTGAAGTGTAGTTTAAAAAAAGTTCTTTTTTGCTAAAATAATATGTATTTGAATCACCTTTTTTCCTTTATATCTTTTTGGCTTTTGAAATCACTCTACTGTCAGTATTATTAAAAGGTTTCACCAGAAATGGATTCCTCATAATTTTATGATTTTGTATTTTGCTTTTAAATATTTTACCCACTGGAATAATTTGATTCTAAGAGTGAGCCAAAGATCTGGCTTTATTTTTTTTTACAAAAGTCCCAAAATATTTATTGAATAATTTTTCTTCCTCATTTGAAAGATACTTTTATCATAAATTACATCGTGACATACATATTTCTATTTCTTGACTCTCATTCTATTACGTTGATCTGCCCATCATTTCAGGTCAGTTTTGTATACTTACATTAACTTCATATTGATAATGCACTTTGAGTATTTGATAGGATAAATCTGATTTAAATTGAGTTCCTTTTTCCCCACCCCAGATTTTCTTAACTCTCTATGTCTCTTCTTGTCATTCTAACATGCTAAATTCCTACCGGAATTTTTATTGCATTACTTGAACTTGTGGCATATTTAGAGATTGCTAATATTAATAATAGAGACTCTCTGCAAAAACAAGGACAATTTTATTTTACACTTTACAGAATTAAAAAAAATTAAAATGGTACACGCACACGAGTTAAAAAGTCAAACACCACTACAATATTTAGCAGTCCTTGAATGTACTTAATATTTTATAATGGTATTCATACTACTCCATGTCTATTGTCTTCTTACTTGTGGTAAGTGGAGTGCAGGAGTGAATTATTTCAATAGATTCAGGGGAAAACTTTTTCTTTTTATTTTTTTTTTGAGATGCGATTCTGCTCTGTCGCCCAGGCGTGGAGCAGATGGCGTGATCTCCGCTCACTGCAAGCTCCACCTCCCGGGTTCACCATCCATTCTCCTGCCTCCCGCTTCCCGAGTAGCTGGGACTACAGGCGCCCACCACCACGCCGTGGCTAATTTTTTGTATTTTTAGTAGAGACGGGGGTTTCACCGTGTTAGCCAGGATGGTCTTGATCTGCTGACCTCGTGATGCCCCCACCTCTGCCTCCCCAAAGTGCTGGGATTACCAGGGTGAGCCAGCGCACCCGCCTGGGAAAAACTTTAATAAAATTCAGCACTCCACTTATGATAAAAACTCATTCAACGTGACGCAACAGAAGGAGACTTTTGCAATTTCTTAAAGGGCATCTAAGAGAAATCTATGTTTAGCTAGACTGACCCCCTATCATCCAAAACGAGAGACAGAGGACTCAAATTACTAAAATCCGTGCTGAAGTGGGGAACATTATACTGACCTCAGAGAAAATTAAAAAGTGTATAAGGGAATACCTATACAAAATGGTATGCAACACATTAAATGACCTAGATGAAATGAACTGATTCCTCAAAAGATACAAAAACTGCCAAAGACTAATGGAGAAGAAAATTTTAAAAACCTGATATATGAGATTGAAATTGGCAATACCAAAATTTGTCCCACAAAGAAAAGTCCCAAGACTAGGTTGGCCTCACTGGTGAATCCTCTCAATGTTTTAAAGAATTAACACCAATTCTTCCACAAACCTTCCAAAAAAATAGAATGTAATGGGTCATTACCCAATTCCTTCTATAAAGTCTGTTTGTTTAATTGAAACCAGATGCAAATATCACAAGAAAGGAAAACTACAGACCAAAATCCTTATAATATTGATGCTAATGTCCTAAAAACCTAAAGCCAACACATATATGAAGTGTTCTACACCATGACCAAGTGGGATTTTATTCAGAAATAGAATGCTGGCGTTAACATGTACATGTCCCACGTCGGGCCAGCTTTTACATCTTCTATTTCTTGCTGAGACTTTGAGTTTCTTTGGTGAGACCTTGGAGTTTCACATTTGTTTCACATATGTTTGTAATCTCTCTTTGAGACATTTTACTGATGGCTTGCTTTAAAATCGTTTGGTCAGTATAATCTAGTCTCTGCATATTTGTGTTGGAACCTATTGTTGCTTTTTAATCGGTTTAAGATCTTCCTGTTCTCGTGAGAAATTTTTGATTGAACCTAAACATTTTGCGCGCATTTTCTTTGAGACCGGTAAATCTTCTTTAATCTGTTCTGTTGGAGCAAGTTCCTCTGACACTGCTTCGGCAGAGGCAGTGGGTGAGGGCGTCTCATTCCTGCACGGGTGACCTGCATTGCCCAAATTGCACACGAAAAGGTTTGTCAGTCTGCACTTCAGCCAACAATATGCAGTCATGCCTCACTCAGTGATGACAATAGTTCTGCAAAATTGTTTGTTAGGCGATTTTCATTGGTGAAATCATGAGTGTACTTACACAAACCTAGATGGTACAGTCTATTACACACCTCGGGCTCTATGCGTATAGCCTCTTGCTCCTAGGTTACAAAGTGCATGGCATGTTAGTGTGCTGAACACGGCAGGCAACTGTGATACAATGATGAGTATGTGTGTATCTAAACAAATAAATGTAGAAAATGTACAAGTAAAAATATGGTATAAAAGATTAAAAAAAAATGGTACACCTGTTATAGGGCACTTACCATGAATGGAGCTTGTAGGATTGGAAGGTTGCTCTGGGTAAGTCAGCTGCAGTCCTAGCACATAACTGTATCTATACTACTGTAGACTTTGTAGGCACTGTACCCTTAGGCTAACGCTCAGTTTATTACAATTTTTTCTTTCTTCAATAATAAATTACCTTAGCTTTCTGTAACTTTTGGCTTCATAACTTTTTTGTTTTTTGTTTTTGTTTTTGTTTTTGAGACGGAGTCTTGCTATGTTACCCACTTGTATAGCTAGCACATCTTGGCTCACTGCAACCTCCGTCTCCCAGGTTCAAGTGAGTTCTATCTTGCCTCAGCCTCCCGAAGTAGCTGGATTATAAGCATCTGCCACCACACCCTGCTAATTTTTAAATTTTTGTAGAGATGGGTTGTTCACCATGTTGGCCAGGCTAGTCTCGAACTCCTGCCTCGTGATCTGCCCACCTTGGCCTCCCAAAGTTCTGGGATTACATGCATGAGCCACCACACCTGGCATTCACGAACTTTTTAACTTTGTTTTAAGATTTTTGGCTCTTTTCTAATAACACCTAGTTTAAAACGTAAACACGTTTATAGCTATGTAAAAGTATATTTTCTTTATGCTCCTATTCTATAACTTTTTCTCTATTTAAACATTTTTATTTTATTTTTACTTTTAAAACTGTTTTTTGTCAAAAACGAAGCCACAAACACACACATTAGCCTAGGCTTACACAGGATCAGGGTCATCCATATCACTGTCTTCCACCTCCACCTCTTGTTCCATTGGAAGGTCTTCAGGGCAGTAACACGCATGGAGCTGTCACCTCCTATGATGACAATGCCTTCTTCTGGATACCTCCTGAAGGGCCCATTGAGGCTGTTTTACAGTAACTTATTTTTATAAGTAGAAAAGGAACACTCTAAAACAACAATAAAACATACAATATAGTAAATACTGGGCTGTAGGATTTTTGAGCTCCATTATAATCCTATAAGACCACTATTGTATATGTGGCCTTTTGTTGAGCAAAATTGTGTCATTTGGTGCAAGACTGTGCATAAGTTCTACTCCCGCACACATCACAAAACCTTGTTCAGGACTATTAGTTTCTGCCATCTGATGGGGTGCAATTGTGTCTCATGGACGTCATTAGCATTTCCTCAATTAATAGGAAGTTTATCCAAATTTCCTTTTCTCATGAATTGCCTACTCACCTCCTGAGGTCATTTTGGATTGCTTAACTTTTTCTGGTTGATATGTAAGAATTTTTATACGTTTTTGCATATCAATCTTTTGTCAGTTATTTACACTACAAATACCTTTTTCCAATCTGTAACTTGCCTTTTCTCTTCGTTTTGGTACAATGTTGTACCAATTGCATATTGTACTATTGTTATACAATGTTTTGCATTTTCATGAAGTCTAATTTTTCAGTTTTTCCCTAATGGTTCGTGTTTTAGATCTCATTTAAGAAATTATTTTCTTTTTCATGTTATTCATTATGTCTTTCTGTCATTACTAATTTAATCAGCTTTGGGGTGGTAATTTAGTTATCATTTTGCTAAATCTTGAGTTTAATGCTTATTTTATTTTATTTTTTTTTGACTTTTAGCAAAAGTTGTTTAGGATAATTTTATTTTTTGTTTCCATGTAACAGGGCTTGCTTTCTTCTCCTACTTAGATTACTACATTGATTTTATTGCTTTATAGTCAGAAAATCTGGTCTGTGTTTTTCATATCTTTCTCTAAGCCCTCATCTAAATCATGGGATCACAGCATTTTCTACCGCCCACATGGTAGAAGAGGCAAAGTTATAACAGCACATGTGTGTGTGCACTTGCATGGAGAGAGAGAATGGTGGATGCCAGACCCTAAGAGGAGTCACATGCAACTTACAGTGTCTGCTGTGTGGTGCAGAAGAGGCTCAAGTAGGCGTTCACAGTGACCCTGCCCACTCCAGAAGCAACTCAATCTGTGCCTGGAATTCAGCTGACTGGTTAGCAAGTCACCCTCAACATTCTCTCCCCATGTATTTATTTTTTGTTTTCCTAGCGCAGTACAATCCAGCTTTGTCCCTGAGAGGCTCTGCACGGGAGAAAACAGGGCACTAATTGATGGCCATGTCTACTCTTTTCAGCAGGGAGCTCACTCTCAATTTCCCTCCACAGCTGGTTTGTTGGTCAGTCTCGCTGGTGATGAGCACTGCCCTATGGTAAAGTCAAAATAACCATAAGGCCTGAAATAGAAAATGGCCCACATTTCCATCATGCGGACCTTCCTTAATTATTAAATTTCCCTAGAGACATTATAGTCTCAATCTTCCCTCCCCACTGGGAAATGAATGTCCTCCCAGAAAATCTCAGAGGAATTAACGTCCCCCGCCCCAACCAATGGCCTCTCCTGGATCACAACCCGCTGTGGCCTGTGCAGTGTCTCTTGCTCCTCCACAGGCCAGGAGGCTCCGAGTCAGCCGTGCAGAGCGGGAGGGGTGGAGATGACAGGAGCGGCATAGATGACAGGAGCGGCCTTGAGTCATGCGTTGTGTTAATGCTGTCTCTAGGATACTGTATTTTCCCAAGGTCCTGAACCTCATAGAGTGATCTATATCCTGTTGCTTAATACATATTTATTGAAAATTAATGATGATAAGCAGCTGCTTCCTATGTCTGCCAAGTGATACATTTTCATAAATCTCTTCTATTTTGAAAAGCTGTTGATTCATCCGTGAGACCTCCAAGTGTAAGATAATGGAGCTAAGGTTTCTTGGTGCTGTAAAACCCTTATGTTCAAACCTCCCCTGCTCCTCCAGTGTCACTCTGAGATGGCACAGCCCCAGGCTGCACTTCCAGCTCACAGAGACCCTTGGTCAACAGTGAAGCCTCTCTGAAGACTTTATTTTCTTGAAAGAAGACAGGAGAGGGTTACACTGCAGCCCTCAAAGCAAAAATATCAGCAAATATCTCCCTGCAGCATCGCTGTCCTTTCCCCAAGTGCCACATTGCACTCTTCTTTACTCCTCTTCCAAACACACATACACCATACATACCTTACACACACATATCACACACACATCACACACAAACCTTACACACATGCCACACACGGATCACACATACATCACACATACCACACATACCTTACACACATGCCACACATGTATCACACACATCACACATACCTTACACACACGTATTACACACACATCACACACATCACACATACCTTACACACAGGCCACACATGTATCACACGTACATCACACACACCACACATACACACATGCCACATACATATTACACACACACACCATACATACCTTACACACATGTATTACACACACATCACACAAGGACACACATACGTTACACACATGCCACACACGTATCACACACACACCACACCACACCACACATACCTTACACACATGCCACACATGTACCACACACACATCACACACACCATACATACCTTACACACATGCCACACGTATCACACACATCACACACAGCACACATATCTTACACACACGTATCACACACACATCACACACCACACATACCTTACACATACAAATTACACACACATCACACACACCACACATACCTTACACACAGGCCACACACGTATCACACATACATCACACACAGCACACATACCTTACACACATGCCACATACGTATTACACACACACACCATACATACCTTACACACACGTATTACACACACATCACACACGACACACATACTTACAGACATGCCACACACGTATCACACACACCATACACATATTACACACACATCACACACGACACATACCTTACACACATGCCACACACGTATCACACACAAATCACACACACCACACATACCTTACACACATGCCACACACGCATCACACATGTCACACACCACACATACCTTACACACATGCCACATACTTATTACACACATTACACACACCACCCATACCTTACACACATGCCACATACGTATTACACACACACCACACCACACATACCTTACACACATGCCACACATGTATCACACACACATCACACACACCACACATACCTCACAAACACATATCACACATCACACACAAGACACACATACCTTACAGACATGCCACACACGTATCACACACATCACACACACCACACATACTTTACACACATGCCACATATGTGTCACACACACACCACACATACCTTACACACATGCCACATATATATTACACACACATCACACACCACCCATACCTTACACGCCACATACGTATTACACACACATCACACCACCCATACCTTACACACATGCTGCATATGTATTACACACACATCACACACACGACACATACCTTACACGCATGCCATATACACATTACGCACACATGCCAGACACACAGCACACAGACTACACATACCACACATAACATACACACACACCACACACACGCCACACACGCAGCACACAACACACATGCACACGTGCATGTGCACACAGGTTCTCCTAGCATTTGAGGTATCTAGTCCAAGACTCTTCCCCAGCTCCCGAACCCCATCCTCTCTGCTTCAACCTCACTCAGGAGAACAAAATGTTGGTAGCCATTAGGTCTGTGATCAATGCAATGGAATCACATCTTGGTTGAGGATCAGGTCCTAATTATCTCACAAAAATCCATGAGTAGAGTATATTGTATCTGTAAGCCTCGATGTGTCATTAAACATGGAAATCACACACCGTGCAGTGAGATGTCACATGGGGATT
>NW_022097601.1:0-150841 GCF_006542625.1 Nomascus leucogenys
AATAAGGAATATCCTCAAAAAAAATTACACAGAATCATTCCTCGAAACTTCTTTCTGTTCTGTGCATTCAACAAACAGAAGTGACTTTACTTTTGATTGAGAAGTTCTGAAACACTCTTTCTGTTGGAACTGCAAGTGGATATTCGTAGCGTTAAAGGGCCTATAGTGGAAAAAGGAATATCCTCAAATAAAAACTACACAGAAGCAATCTGTGAAACTTCTTTCTGTTCTGGGCATTCAACTAACGTTTTTATACCATACTTTTGATTGAGCAGTTCTGAAACACTCTTTCTGTAGAAACTGCAAGTGGACATATAGAGCACTAAGGGGCCTATAGTGGAAAAAGGAATGTCTTCGAATAAAAATTACACAGAAGAATTTTGTGAAACATCTTTCTGTTCTGTGCATTCAACTAACAGAGTTGAAGCTTACTTTTCTTTGAGCAGCTCTGAAACAGTCTTTCTGTAGAAACTGCAAGTGGACATTTGGAGCCCTAAGGGGCCTACAGTGGAAAAAGGAATATCTTTAAATAGAAACTACACAGAAGCATTCTGTGAAACGCGTTTCTGTTCTGTATATTCAACTAACAGAGTTGAAGCTTACTTTTTTTCAGCAGTTCTGAAACACTCTGTCTGAAGAAACTGCAACTGGACAATCAGAGCGCTATGGGGCCTATTGTGGAAAAAGGTGTATCTTCAAATAAAAATTTCACAGAAGAGTTCTGTGAAATTTCTTTCTGTTCTGTGCATTCAACTAACAGAGTTGAACCTTACTTTTGATTGAGCAGTTCTGAAACACTCTTTCTGTAGAAATTGCAAGTGGACATTCTGAGCGCCAAGAGGCCTATACTGGAAAAAGGAATATCTTCAAATAAAAACTACACAGAAGGCATTCATTGAAACTTCTTTCTGTTCTGTCCATTCAACTAACAGGGTTGAAGCTTACTTTTCATTGAGCAGTTCTGAAACACTGTTTCTGTAGAAAATGCAAGTGGACTTTCGGAGCGCTAAAGGGCCTATAGTGGAAAAAGGGATATCATCAAATAAAAACTACCCAGAAGCATTCTGTGAAACTTCCTTGTGTTCTGTGAGTTCAACTAAGAGAGGTGAAGTTTACTTTTGACTGAGGAGTTCTGAAACACTGTTTCTGTAGAAAATGCAAGTGGACATTCAGAGTGCTCAGGGGCCTATAGTGGAAAAAGGAATATCCTCAAATAAAAACTACACTGCAGCATTCTGTGAAACTTCCTTCTGTTCTCTGCATTCAAATAACAGAGTTGAAGCTTGCTTTTTATTTAGCTGTTCTGAAACACTCTTTCTGTAGAAAATGCAAGTGGACTTTCGGAGCGCTAAGGGGCCTATAGTGGAAATGGAACATCTTCAAATAAAAACTACACAGAAGCATTCTGTGAAACTTCTTTCATTTCTGTGCATTTGTCTAACAGAGTTGAAGCTTACTTTTCATTGAGCAGTTCTGAAGCACTCTTTCTGTAGAAACTGCAACTGGACATACGGAGCGGTAAGGGGCCTGTAGTGAAAAAAGGAATATCCTCAAAGAAAAACTACACAGAAGCATTCTGTAACTTCTTACTGTTAAGTGCATTCAACTAACAGAGTTGAACCTTACTTTTGATTGAGCAATTCTGAATCACCCTTTCTGTAGAAACTGCAAGTGGACATTCGGAGCGCTAAGGGGCCTATAGTGGAAAAAGCATATCCTCAAATGAAAACTACACAGAAGCATTCTGTGAAACATCTTTCTGTTCTGTGCATTCAACTAACAGAGTTGTACCTTACTTTTGATTGAACAGTTCTGAAATATTCTTCCTGTAGAAATTGCAAATGGACATTCAGAGCGCTTTGCGACCTACAGTGTAAAAAGGAATACCTTCAAATAAAAACTACACAGAAGCATTCTGTGAAACTTCTTTCTGTTCTGTGCATTCAACTAACTGAGTTGAAGCTTACTATTGATTCAGCAGTTCTGAAACACTCTTTCTTTCAAACTGTAAGTGGACATTCTGAGCGCAAAGGGGACAATAGTGGAAAAAGGAATATCCGCAAATAAAAACTACACAGAAGCATTCTGTAAAACTTCTTTCTGTTCTTTGCATTCAACTAAAAGAGTTGAAGCTTACTTTTGATTGAGCAGTTGTGAAACACTCTTTCTGTAGGAACTCCAAGTGGACATTCGGAGCGCTAAGGGGCCTATAGTAGAAAAAGGAGTATCTGCAAATAAAAACTACACAGAGGCATTCTGTGGAATTTCTTTCTGTTCTGTGCTTTCAACTAACAGATTTGAACCTTACTTTTGATTGAGCATCTCTGAATCACCCTTTCTGTAGTTACTGGAAGTGGGCATTCGGAGCACTAATGTGCGTATAGTGGAAAAAGTAATATCTTCAATTAGAAACTACACAGAAGCGTTCTGTGAAACTTCTTTATGTTCTGTGCATTCAACTAACAGAGTTGAACCTTACTTTTGATTGAGCCGTTCTGAAACAATCTTTCTGTAGAAACTGTAAGTGGACATTTGGAACGCTCAGGGGCCTATAGTGGAAAAAGGAATATCCTCAAATACAAACTACACTGCAGCATTCTGTGAAAATTCTTTCTGTTCTGTGCATTCAAATAACAGAGTTGACACTTACTTTTGATTGAGCAGTTATGATAAACTCTTTCTGTAGAAACTGCAAGTGGACATTCGAAGCGCTAAGGGGCCTATAGTGGAACAAGAAATATCTTCAAATAAAAACTACACAGATGCATTCTGTGAAACATTTTCTGTTCTGTGTATTTATCTAACAGAGTTGAAGCTTACTTTTGATTGAGCCGTTCTGAAGCACTCTTTCTGTAGAAACGGCAGGTGGACATATGGAGCGGTAAGTGGCTTAAAGTGAAATAAGGAGTATCCTCAAATAAAAACTACACAGAAGCACTCTGTAACTTCTTACTCTTGAGTGCATTCAGCTAACAGATTTGAACCTTACTTTTGATTGAGCAATTCTGATTCACAGTTTCTGTAGAAACTGCAAGTAGACATTCGGAGCAATAAGGGGCCTATAGTGGAAAAAGGAATATCCTCAAATAAAAACTACACAGAAGCATTCTGTGAAACTTCTTTCTCTTCTGTGCATTCAACTAACAGAGCTGAAGCTTACATTTGATTGAGCAGTTCTGAAACATTCTTTCTGTAGGAACTGCAAGTGGACACTCGGAGCGCTAAGGGGCCATAGTGGAAAAAGGAATATCTTCCAGTAAAAACTACACAGAAGCATTCTCTGAAACTTCTTTCTGTTCTGTGCATTTAACTAACACAGTTGAACTTTACTTTTGATTGAGCAGTTCTGAAACATTCTCTCCATGGAAACTGCAAGGGGAAATTCGGAGAGCTAAGGGTCCTATATTGGAAAAAGGAATACCCTAATACAAACTACACAGAAGCATTCAGTGAAACTTCTTTCTGTTCTGTACATTCAACTAACAGAGTTGAATCTTACTTTTGATTGAGCAGTTCTGAAGCACTCTTTCTGTAGAAACTGCAAGTGGACATACGGAGCGGTAAGGGGCCTGTAGTGAAATAAGGAATGTCCTCAAAGAAAAACTACATAGAAGCATTCTGTAACTTCTTACTGTTAAGTGCATTAAACTAACAGAGTTGAACCTTACTTTTGATTGAGCATTTCTGAATCACCTTTTCTGTAGAAACTGCAAGTGGACATTCAGAGCGCTAAGGGGCCTATAGTGGAAAAAGCATCTCATCAAATAAAAACTACACATAAGCATTCTGTAAAACTTCTTTCTGTTCTTTGCATTCAACTAAAAGAGTTGAAGCTTACTTTTGATTGAGCAGTTCTGAAACACCCTTTCTGTAGGAATGGCAAGTGGA
Organism: Nomascus leucogenys; assembly: GCF_006542625.1. Taxonomy (NCBI): domain Eukaryota; kingdom Metazoa; phylum Chordata; class Mammalia; order Primates; family Hylobatidae; genus Nomascus; species Nomascus leucogenys. Next base: position 3,889 of record NW_022097601.1, read on the forward strand.
CATTCGGAGCGCTAAGTGGCCTATATTGGAAAAAGGAGTATCTGCAAATAAAAACTACACAGAAGCATTCTGTGGAATTTCTTTCTGTTCTGTGCATTCAACTAACAGATTTGAACCTGACTTTTGATTGAGCGTCTCTGAAACACCCTTTCTATAGGTACTTGAAGTGGACATTCAGAGCACTAATGGGCGAACAGTGGAAAAGTAATATCTTCAAAAAAACTACACAGAAGCATTCTGTGAAACTTCTTTCTGGTCTGTGCATTCAACTAACAGAGTTGAGGTTTACTATTGATTGAGAAGTTCTGAAACACTCTTTCTGTAGAAACTGCAAGTTGACATTCGGAGCGCTAATTTCCAATAGTGGAAAAAGGAATATCTTCAAATAAAAACTACACAGAAGCATTCTGTGAAACTACTTTCTGTTATGTGCATTCAACTAACTGAGTTGAAGCGTACCTTTGATTGAGCACTTCTGAAACACTCTTTCTGTAGCAACTACAAGTGGACATTCGGAGTGCTAAGTGGCCTATAGTGGAAAAAGGAATATCCTCAAATAAAAACTACACAGAAGCATTATGTGAAACTTCTTTCTGTTCTGAGCATTCAACTAACACAGTTGAAGCTTACATTTGATTGAGCAGTTCTGAAACATTCTTTCTGTAGGAACTGCAAGTGGACATTCGGAGCGCTAAGGGGCCTTAGTGGAAAAAGGAATATCGTCAAATAAAAACTACACAGAAGCATTCTGTGAAACTACTTTCTGTTCTGTGCATTCAACTAACAGAGTTGAACATTACTTTTGATTGAGCAGTTCTGAAACACTCTTCCCATGGAAAATGCAAGGGGACATTCCGAGAGCTAAGGGTCCTATATTGGAAAAAGGAATACCCTAATAGAAACTACACACAAGCATTTAGTGAAACTTCGTTGTGTTCTGTGCATTCAAGTAACAGTGTTGAAGCTTACTTTTGATTGAGCAGTTCTGAAACACACTTTCTGTTGAAACTGCAAGTGGATATTCGGAGTTCTAAGGGGCCTATATTGGAAAAAGTTATATCTACAAATAAAAACTACACAGAAACATTCTGAGATACTACCTTCTGTTCTGTGCATTCAACTAACAGAGTTGAAGCTTACATTTGATTGTGCAGTTCCGAAGCATTCTTCTGAAGATACGGCTTGTGGACATTCGGAGCACTAAGGGGCCTATAGTGGAAAAAGGTATATCTTGCAATAAAAATTACACAGAAGCATTCTGTTAAACTTCGTTCTGCTCTGTGCATTCAACTAACAGAGTTGAAGCTTACTTTTGATTGAGCAGTTCTGAAAATCTCTTGCTTTAGAAACTGCAAGGGGACATTCGGAGTGCTAAGGGGCCTATAGTGGAAAAAGGAATATCTTCAAATAAAAACTACACAGAAGCATTCTGTGGAAATTCCTTCTGTTCTGTGCATTCCAGTAACAGAGTTGAAGCTTACTTTTTATTGAGCACTTCTGAAACCCTCTTTCTGTAGAAACTGTAAGTGGACATTCTGAGTGCTAAGGGGCCTGTTGTCGAGAAGGTCTATCTTCAAATAAAAACTACACAGAAGCATTGTGTTAAACTTCTTTCTCTTCTGTGCATGCCAGTAACAGAGTTGATGCTTACTTTTGATTGAGCAGTTCTCAAACACTGTTCCTGTAGAAACTGCAAGTGGACATTGGGAGCGCTAATGGGCGAACAGTGGAAAATGAATATCTTCAAAAAAACTACACAGAAGCATTCTGTGAAACTACTTTCTGTTCTGAGCATTCAACTAACAGATTTGAAGCTTACTTTTGATTGAGCGGTTCTGATAAACTCTTTCTGTAGAAACTGCAAGTAGATATTCGGAGCGCTAAGGAGCCTAATGTGGAAAAAGAAATATCTTCAAATAAAAACTACACAGAAGCATTCTGTGGAACTTCTTTCTGTTCTGTGCATTTATCTAACAGAGTTGAAGCTTATTTTGATTGAGCAGTTCTGAAGCATTCTTCCTGTAGTAACTGCAAGTGGACATTCGGAGGGCTAACGTGAGAACAGTGGAAAAGGAATATATTCAAAAAAACTACACAGAAGCATTCTGTGAAACTTCTTTCTGTTCTGTGCATTCAACTAACAGATTTGAGGTTTACTTTTGATTGAGAAGTTCTGAAACACTCTTTCTGTAGAAACTGCAAGTTGACATTCGGAGCGCTAAGGGTCCAATAGTGGAAAAAGGAATAACTTCAAATAAAAACTACACAGAACCATTCTATGAAACTTATTTCTGTTATGTGCATTCAACTAACTGAGTTGAACCTTACTTTTGATTGAGCAGTTCTGAAACACTCTTTCTGTAGAAACTGCAGGGGGCATTCATAGCACTAAGGGGCTTAAAGAGAAAAAGTAATATCATAATAAAAACATCACAGAAGCATTCTGTGAAACTTCTTTCTGTTCTATGCATTCAACTAACAGAGTTTTAGCATAGTTTTGATTGAGCTGTTCTAAAACACTCTTTTTGTAGATACAGCAAGTGGACATACAGAGCAGTAGGGGCTTAGAGTGAAATAAGGTATATCCTCAAATGAAAACTACACAGAAGCATTCTGTAACTTCTTACTATTAAGTACATTCAACTAACAGAGTTGAACCTTACTGTTGATTCAGCAATTCTGAATCACCCTTTCTGAAGAAACTGCAAGCAGGCATTCGGAGCGCTAAAGGGCCTATAGTGGAAAAAGGAACATCTTCAATAAAAACTTCACAGAAGCACTCTGTGAAACTTCTTTCTGTTCTTCCATTCAACTCACAGAGTTGAAGCTTACATTTGATTGAGCAGTTCTGAAACACTCTTTCTGTAGAAACTGCAAGGGGACATTCGGAGCCCTAAGGGACCTATAGTGGAAAAGGGAAAATCTTCAAATAAAAACTACAAAGAAGCATTCTGCAAAACTCCTTTCTGATCTGTGGATTCAACTCACAGAGTTGAACCTTACTTTTGACTGAGAAGTTCTGAAACTCTCTCTCTATAGAAACTGCAAGCGGACATTCGGACCGCTAAGGGGCCTATCGTGGATAAAGGAATAACTTCAAATAAAAACTACACAGTAGCATTCTGTGAAACTTCTTTCTGATCTGTGCATTCAACTCACAGACTTGAACCTTACTTTTGATTGAGAAGTGCTGGACCTCTCTTTCAGTAGAAACTGCAAGCGGATATTTGGAGCGCTAAGAGGCCTATAGCGGAAAAAGCAATAACTTCATATAAAAACTACACAGAAGCATTCCGTGAAACTTCTTTCTGATCTGTGTATTCAACTAACAGACTTGAACCTTACTTTTGAATGAGAAGTTCTGAAACTCTCTCTCTGTAGAAACTGCAAGTGGACATGTGGTGCGCTAAGGGGCCTATAGTTGAATAATTAGTATCTTCAAACAAAAACTACACATCTGCATTCAGCGAAACTTCTTTCTGATCTGTGCAATCAACTAGCAGAGTTGAAACTTACTTTTGATTGAGCAGTTCTGAAACACTTTTTCTGTCGAAATTGGTAGTGGACATTCGGAATGTTAAGGGGCATATAGTGGAAAAATGAATACCTTCAAATAAAAACTACTCAGAATCATTCTGCGAAACTTCTTTCTGATCTGTGCATTCAGCTGTCAGTGTTGAACTTTTCTTTTGATTGAGCAGTTCTGAAAATCTCTTTCTGTAGAAACTGCAAGTGGACATTTGCAGCGCTAAGGGGCCTATAGTGGAAAAAGGAATATCTTCAAATAAAAACTACACAGAAGCATTCTGCGAAACTTCTTTCTGATCTGTGCATTCAACTAGCAGAGTTGAACCTTTCTTTTGATTGAGCAGTTCTGAAACACAATTTCGGTAGGAACTGCAAGCAGACATTCGGAGTGCTAACGGGCCTTGAGTGGAAAAAGGAATATCTTCAAATAAAAACCACGCAGAAGCATTCTGCTAAACTTCTTTCTGATCTCTGCATTCAACTAGCAGAGTTGAACCTTACTTTTGATTGAGAAGTTCTGAAACTCTCTCTCTGTAGTAACTGCAAGCGAATATTCGGAGCTATAAGGGGCCTATCATGGAAAAGGGAATATCATAAAATAAAAACTACACAGAAGCATTCTGCGAAACTTCTTTCTGATCTGTGCATTCAACTAACAAAGTTGAACTTTACTTTTGATTGAGAAGATCTGGAATTCTCTTTCTGTAGAAACTGCAAGCGGATATTAGGAGCGCTAAGATGCCTATAGTGGAAAAAGGAATAACTTCAAATAAAAACTAAACAGAAGCATTCTGCGAAACTCCTTTATGATCTGTGTATTCAACTTGCAGAGTTGAACCTTACTTTTGATTGAGCAGTTCTGAAACACTCTTTCTATAGAAACTGCACTTGGACATTTGGAGCGCTAAGGGGCCAATAGTGGAAAAAGGAATATCTTCAAATAGAAACTACACAGAAGCATTCTGCGAAACTTCTTCCTGATCTGACCATTCAACTGTCAGTGTTGAACCTTTCTTTTGATTGAGCAGTTCTGAAACACTCTTTCTGTAGAAACTGCAAGCGGATGTTCGGAGCGCTAAGGGGCCTATACTGGAAAAAGGAATATCTTCACATAAAAACTACACAGAAGCATTCTGCGAAACTTCTTTCTGATCTCTGCATTCAACTAGCAGAATTGAAGCTCTCTTTTCATTGAGCAGTTCTGAAACTCTCTTTCTGTAGAAACTGCAAGCGGACATTCGGAGCGCTAAGAGGCCTATAGTGGAAAAAGGAATAACTTCAAATAAAAACTACACAGAAGTATTCTGCGAAACGACTTTCTGATCTGTGCATTCAACTAGCAGAGTTAAAACTTACTTTTGATTGAGCAGTTCTGAAACACTCTTTCGGTAGTAACTGCGAGCAGACATTCGGAGCACTAAGGGGCCTATAGTGGAAAAAGGAATATCTTCAAATAAAAACTACACAGAAGCATTCTGCGAAACTACTTTCTGATCTGTGCATTCAACTAGCAGAGTTTAACCTTACTTTTCATTGGGCAGTTCGGAAACACTCTTTCTGTAGAAACTGCAAGCGGACATTCTGATCAATAAGGAGCCTATAGCAGGAAAAGGAATATCTTCAAATAATAACTATACAGATGTATTCTGTGAAACTTCTCTCTCATCTGTGCATTAAGCTACAATAGTTGAACCTTACTTTTGACTGAACAGTTCTGAAACACTCTGTCTGTAGAAACTGCAAACGGATATTCAGAGTGCTAAGGGGCCTACAGTGGAAAAAGGAATATCTTCAAATAAAAACTACACAGAAGAATTCTGCGAAACTTCTTTCTGATCTGTGCATTCAACTAGCATAGCTGAATCTTTCTTTTGATTGAGCAGTTCTGAAACACTCTTTCTGTAGAAACTGCAAGTGGACATTCGGAGCGCTAAGGGGCCTACAGGGGAAAAAGTTATATCTACAAAAAAAAACTACACAGAAGCATTCTGTGAAACTTCTTTCTGATCTGTGCATTTACGAGGCGGATTTGAACCTTACTTTTGGTTGAGGAGTTTTGAAACTGTCTTTTTGTGGATACTGCAAGCGCAAATTCCGAGCGCTAGGGGGCCTATAGTGGAAAAAGGAATAATTTCAAATGAAAACTACACAGAAGCATTCTGCGAAACTGCTTTCTGATCTGTGCATTCAACTAGCAGAGTTGAACCTTACTTTTGATTGAGCAGTTCTGAAACACTCTTTCTGTAGAAACTGCAAGCGGATATTCGGAGTGCTATGGGGCCTATCATGGAAAAAGGAATATGTTCAAAGAAAAACTACACAGAAGCATTCTGCGAAACTTCTTTCTGATCTGTGCATTCAACTAACAGAGTTGAACTTTACTTTTGATTGAGAAGTTCTGGAACTCTCTTTCTGTAGAAACTGCTAGCGGACATTCGGAGTGCTGAGAGGCCTATAGTGGAAAAAGGAATATCTTCAAATAAAAACTTCACTGAAGCATCCTGTGAAACTCCTTTCTGATGTGTACATTAAACTAACAGTGTTGAAACTTACTTTTAAGTGAGAAGTTCTGAAACTCTCTCTCTGTTGAAACTGCAAGCGGACATTTGGAGCGCTATGGGGCCCATGGTGGAAAAAGGAATATCTTCAAATAAAAACTAAACAGAAGCATTCTATGAAACCTCTTTCTTATCTGTGCATTCAACTACCAGAGTTGAAACTTACTTTTGATTGAGCAGTTCTGAAACACTCTTTCTGTAGAAACTGCAAGTGGACATTCGGAGCACTTAGGGGCCTATAGCGGAAAAGGAATATCTTCAAATAAATTCTACACAGAAGCCTTCTGCGAAACTTCTTTCTGATCTGTGTTTTCAACTAGCAGACTAGAACCTTAGTTTTGTTTGACGAGTTCTGAAACACTCTTTCTGTAAAAACTGCAAGCGGACATTCAGAGCGATAAGGGGCCTAAAGTGGAAAAAGGTATACCTTCAAATGAAAACTACACAGAAGCATTCTGTGAAACTTCTTTCTGATCTGTGCATTTAACTAGCAGAGCTGAACCTTACTTTTGATTCAGCAGTTCTGAAACTCTCTTTCTGTAGAAACTGCAAGCGGAAATTCGGAGCTCTAAGGAGCCTATAGTGAAAACAGGAATATCTTCAAATAAAAACTACACAGAAGAATTCAGTGAAACTTTTTTGTGATCTGTGCATTCAACTAGCACAGTTGAACCTTACTTTTGATTGAGCAGTTCTGCAACACTCTTTCTGTAGGAACTGCAAGCGCACATTTGGAGCGCTAAGGGTCCTATGGTGGAAAACGGAATATCTCCAAATAAAAGCTACACAGAAGCATTCAGCGAAACTCCTTTCTGATCTGTGCATTCAACTAGCAGAGTTGAACCTTACTTTTGATTGAGCAGTTCTGAAACACTGTTTCTGTAGAAAATGCTAGTGGAAATTCGGAGTATTAAGGGGCTATTAGTGGAAAAAGGATTATCTTCAAATAAAAACTATACAGAAGCGTTCTGCGAAACTTCTTTCTGATCTGTGCATTCAACTAGCAGAGTTGAACCTTACTTTTGATTGAGGAGTTTTGATACTCTCTTTCTGTAAAAACTGCAAGCAGACATTCGGAACGCTAAGAGTCCTATAGTGGAAAAAGGAATATCTTCAAATAAAAACTACACAGAAGCATTCTGCAAAAATTCTTTCAGATCTGTGCATTCAACCAGCAGAGTTGAACCTTATATTTGATTGAGGAGTTTTGAAACACTCTTTCTGTAGAAACTGCAAGTGGAAAATTCGGTGTGCTAAGGGGCCTAGAGTGGAAAAAGGAATACCTTCAAATAAAAACTACACAGAAGCATTCTGCAAAACTTCTTTCTGATCTTTGCATTCAACTAGCAGAATTGAACCTTACTTTTGATTGAGCAGTTCTTAAACACTCTTTCTGTATAAACTGCAATTGGACATTCGAAGTGTTAAAGGGCCTATAGTGAAAAAAGGAATATCTTCAAATAAAAACTACAAACAAGCATTCTGTGAAACTCCTTTCAGATCGGTGCATTCAACTAACAGAGTTGAACATTACTTTTGATTGAGAAATTCTGAAACTCTCTTTCTATAACAACTGCAAGCGGACATTCGGAGCGCTAAGGGGAGTATCGTGGAAAAAGGAATATCTTCAAATAAAAACTACACAGAAGCATTCTGTGAGACTTGTTTCTCATCTGTGTATTCAACTAGAAGAGTTGAACCTTATTTTAGATTGAGGAGTTTTGAAACACTCTTTCTGTAGAAACTGCAAGCGGACAATCGCAGTGCTAAGGGGCCTATAGTGCAAAAAGGAATATCTTCAAATAAAAACTACACAGAAGCATTCTGTGAAATATCTTTCTCATCTGTGCATTCAACTAATAGAGTTGAACCTTACTTTTGATTGAGAAGTTCTGAAACTCTCTTTCTGTGGAAACTGCAAGCGGCCATTCGGAGGGCTAAGGGGCCAGTAGTGAAAAAGGGAATATCTTCAAATAAAAACTACACAGAAGCATTCTCCGCAACTTCTTTCTGATCTGTGGATTCAACTAGCAGAGTTGAACCATAGTTTTGATTGAGCAGTTCTGAAACTCTCTGTTTGTAGGGACTGCAAGTGCACATTTGTAGCGCTAAACAGCCTATAGTGGACAAAGGAATATCTTCAAGTAAAAGCTACACAGAAGCATTCTGCGAGACTTGTTTCTATTCTGTGCATTCAACTAGCAGAGTTGAGCCTTACTTTTCATTGAGAAGTTTTGAAACACTCTTTCTGTGGAAATTGCAATCGGGAATTCTGATCGCAAAAGGGGCCAATAGTGGAAAAAGTAATATCTTCAAATAAAAACTACACCGTAGCATTCTGTGAAACTTCTTTCTGATCTGTGCATTGCACTAGCCGAGTTGAACCTTACTTATTGTTGAGGAGTTCTGAAACTCTCTTTCTGTAGAAAATGCAAGCAGACATTCAGCGCTAAGGGGCATATAGTGCTAAAAGGAATATCATTGAATAAAAACTACAGAGAAGCATTCTGCGTAACTTCTTTCTGATCTGTGCATTCAACTAGCAGAGTTGACCTTTTCTTTTGATTGAGCAGTTCTGAAACACATTTTCTGTAGAAACTGCAAGCAGATATTCGGAGCGCTAAGGGGTCTAGAGTGGAAAAACTAATATCTTCAGATATAAACTACACAGAAGCATTCTGCGAAACATCTTTCTGATCTGTGCATTCAACTAACAGAGTTGAACGTTACTTTTGATTGAGAAGTTTTGTAACTCTCTTCCTGTAGGAACTGCAAGTGGACATTCAGAGCGCTAAGAAGTCTATAGTGCAAAAAGGAATATCTTTAATAAAAACTACACAGAAACATTCTGGGAAACGTCTTTCTGATCTGTGCATTCAACAGAGTTGAACCTTACTTTTGATTGATTAGTTTTGAAACACTCTTTCTGTATGAGCTGCAAGAGGACAATCGGAGCGCTAAGAGGCCTATAGTGGAAAAATTAATAACTTCAAATAAAAAAGACACAGAAGCTTTCGGCGAGATTTCTTTTTGATCTGTGCATTCAACTAGCAGTGTTGAACCTCATTTTAGATTGAGGAGTTTTGAAACACTCTTTCTGTATTAAATGCAAGAGGACATTCGGAGGGCTAAAGAGCGTATAGTGGAAAGAGTAATATCTTCAAATAAAAACTACACAGAAGCATTCTGCGAAAATACTTTCTGGTCTGCGCATTCAACTAGCAGAGTTGAACCTTACATTTGATTGAGAGTTTTGAAACACTCTTTCTATAGAAACTGCAAGCGGACATTGAGAGCGCTAAGGGGCCTACAGTGGAAAAAAGAATATCTTCAAATAAAAACTACACAGAAGCATTCTGTGAAACTTCTTTCTGTTCTGTGCATTCAACTAACAGAGTTGAACCTTACTTTTCATTGAGCAGTTCTGAAACACTCTTTCTGTAGAAACTGCAAGTGGATATTCAGAGCGCTAAGAGGCGTATAGTGGAAAAAGGAATTTCCTCATATAAAAACGACACAGAAGCATTCTGTGAAACTTCTTTCTGTTCTGTGCATTCAGCTAACAGAGTTGATCCTTACTTTTGATTGAGCAGTTGTGAAACACCCTTTCTGTAGAAACTGCAAGTGGACATTCCCAGCGCTAATGGGCCTATAGTGGAAAAAGAAATATCCTCAAATAAAAACTACATAGAAGCCTTCTGTGAAACTTCTTTGTGTTCGGTGTATTGAACTAACAGAGTTGAACCTTACTTTGATTGAGCAGTTTGGAAATACTCTTTCTGTAGAAACTGCAAGATGACATTCGGAGCGCTAAGGGGCCTGTATTGGAAAAAGGTTCATCCTCAAATAAAAAATACACAGAAGCATTCTGTGAAACTTCTTACTGTTCTGTGCATCCAACTAACAGTGTTGAAGCTTACTTTTGATAGAGCAGTTTTGAAACACTCTTTCTGTAGAAACTGAAAGTGGACAATCGGAGCGCTTAGTTGACTATAGTGGAAAAAGGAATATCTTCAAATAAAAACTACACAGAAGCAATCTGTGAACCTTCTTTCTGTTCTGTGCATTCAACTAATATAGCTGAAGCTTAGTTTTGATTCAGCAGTTCTGAAACACTATTTCTGTGGAAACTGCAAGTGGATATTTGGAGCGCTAAGGGGCCAATAGTGGAAAAAGGAATATCTTCAAATAACAACTACACAGAAGCATTCTGTGAAACTTCTTTCTATTCAGTGCATTCATCTAAAAGAGATGAAGCTTACTTTTGATTGAGGAGTTCTGAAACACACTTTCTGTAGAAACTGCAAGTGGACATTCGGAGCACTAAGGTTCCTATAGTGGAATAAGCAATATCCACAAATAAAAACTACAGAGAAGCATTCTGTGAAACTTTTATCTGTGCTGTGCATTCTACTAACAGAGTTGAACCTAACTTTTGATTGAGCATTTCTGAAACACTCTTTCTGTAGAAACTGCAAGTGGACATTCGGAGCGCTAAGGGGCCTATAGTGGAAAAAGGATTATCTTCAATAAAAACTACACAGAAGCATTCTGTGAAACTTCTTTCTGTTCTGTGCATTCAACTAACAGGGTTGATGCTTACTTTTGATTGAGCTGTTCTGAAACACTCTTTCTGTAGAAACTGCAAGTGGAAATTTGGAGACGTAAGGCGCCTATAGTGGAAAAAGGAAAATCTTCAAATGAAAACTACACAGAAGCATTCTGTGAAACTTCTTTCTGATCTGTGCAATCAACTAGCAGAGTTGAACCTTACTTTTCATTGGGCAGTTCTGAAACTATCTTTCTGTAGAAACTGCAACGGAACATGCGTCGCGCTAAGGGGCCTGTAGTGAAAAAAGGAATATCTTAAAATAAAAACTACACAGAAGCATTCTGCAAAACTTCTTTCTGTTCTGTGAATACCACTAACAGAGTTGAAGCTTACTTTTGATTCAGCAGTTCTCAAACACACTTTCTGTAGAAACTGCAAGTCAACATTCTGAGCGCCATGGGTTCTATAGTGCAAAAAGGAATATCTTGAAATAAAAACTACAGAGAAGACTTCTGAGAGACTTCCTTCTGATGGGTGCATTCAACTATCATATTTGAACCTTACTTTTCATTGAGAAGTTTTGAAACACTCTTTCTGTAGAAATTGCAATCGGATATTCGGATCGCTATGGGGCCTATAGTGGAAAAAGAAATATCGTCAAATAAAAACCACACAGAAGCATTCTGCGAAAATTCCTTCTGATCTGTGAATTCAACTACCAGAGTTCAACCTTACATATGATTGACGAGTTTTGAAAAACTCTTTCTGTAGAAAGTGCAAGCAGACATTTGGAGCGCTAAGAGGCCTATAGGGGAAAAAGGAATATCTTCAAATAAAAAGTAAACAGAAGCATTCTGCCAAACCTCTTTCTGATCTGTGCATTCAACTAGCAGAATTTAAAATTACTTTTGATTGAGGAGTTCTGAACCACTCTTTCTGTAGAAACTGCAAAAGGGCATTCAAAGCGCGAAGGGGCCAGTAGTGGAAAATGGAATATCTTCAAATAAAAACTACACAGAAGCATTCTGCGAAACTTCTTTCTGATCTGTGGATTAAACTAACAGAGTTGAACCTTAGATTTGATTGAGAAGTTCGGAAAATCTCTTTCTGTAGCAACTGCAAGTGGACATTCGGAGCACTAAGGGGAGTAGAATGGAAAAAGTAATATGTTCAAAAAACTACACAGAAGCATTCTGGGAGACTTCTTTCTGATCTGTGCATTCAATTAGCAGAGTTCAACCTTACTTTAGATTGAGGAGTTTTAAACATTCTTTCTGTAGAAACTGCAAGCGGACATTTGGAGAGCTAAGGGGCCTATGGTGGAAAAACATATATCTTCAAATAAAAACTACACAGAAGCATTCTGCGAAACTTCTTTCTGATCTGTGTATTCAACTAACAGAGTTGAACCTTACTTTTGATTGAGGAGTTCTGATACACTCTTTCTGAAGAAACTGCAAGTGGACAATCAGAGCAGTAATGGGCCTACAGTGGAAAAAGTAATACCAACAAATAAAAACTACATAGAAGCATTCTGTGAAACTTCTTTCTATTCTGTGCACTCAACTAACAGAGTTGAAGGGTACTTTTGATTGAGCATTTCTGAAACACTCTTTCTGTAGAAACTGCAAGTGGACATTCGGAGCCCTAAGGGGCCTATAGTGGAAAAACGAATAACTTCATATGAAAACTACACAGAAGCTTTCTGTGCAAACTCTATCTGTTCTGTGCATTCAACTAAGAGAGTTGAAGTTTACTTTTGATTGAGCAGTTCTGAAACACTCTTTCTGTAGAAACTACAAATGGACATTCGGAGTGATAAGGGGCCTATAGTGGAAAAAGGAATATCTTCACATAAAACCAACACAGTAGCATTCCTTGAAACTGCTTTCTGTTCTGTGTATTAAACTAACTTATTTGAATCTTACTTTTGATGGAGCAGTTCTGAAACACTCCTTCTGAAGACACTGCAAGTGGATATTCGGAGCGCTAAGAGGCCTGTAGTGGAAAAAGGAATATCTTCAAATAAAAACTACACAGAAGCATACCGTGAAAATTCTTTCTGTTCTGTGCATTCAACTAACAGAGCTGAAGTTCAGTTTTGATTAAACAGTTCAGAAACACTCTTTCTGTAGAAACTGCAAGTGGACATACTGAACGCTTAGGGGCCTATAGTGGAAAAAGGAATATCTTCAAATAAAAACTACACAGAAGCATTCTGTGGAAGTTGTTTCTCTTCTCTGCATTCAAACAACAGGTTTGAAGCTTACTTTTGATTGAGCAGTTCTGAAACACTCTTATTGTAGATACTGCATTGGACATTCCGAGCGCGAAGGGGACTGTAGTGGAAAAAGGAATATCTTCAAATAAAAACTACACAGAAGCATTCTGTGAAACTCCTTTCTCTTCTGTGCATTCAACCAACAGAGCTGAAGCTTACTTTTGATGGAGCAGTTCTGAAACACTCTTATTGTAGATATTGCAAGTGGACATTCCGAGCGCTAAGGGGACTGTAGTGGAAAAAGGAATATCTTCAAATAAAAACTACTCAGAAGCATTCATTGAAACTTCTTTCTGTTCTGTACATTCAGGTAACAGAGTTGAAGCTTACTTTTGATAGAGCAGTTCTGAAAAATTCTTTCTGTAGAAACTGCAAGTTGACATTCACAGCGCTAAGGGTCACATGGTGGAAAAAGGAATATCCTTAAGTAGAAACTACACAGAAGCATTCTGTGAAACTTCTTTCTGTTCTGTGCATTCAACTAACAGACCTGAGGCTTACTTTTGATTCAGCAGTTCTGAAACACTCTTATTGTAGAAACTGCAAGTGGATATTCCGAGCGCTAAGTGGCCTCTAGTGTAAAACGGAATATCTTAAAAGAAAAACTACACAGAACCATTCTGTGAAACTTCTTTCTGTTCTGAGCATTCAACAAACAGAGTTGCAGCTTACTTTTGATTGAGCAGTTCTGAAACACTCTTTCTGTAGAAACTGCAAGTGGACATTCGGAGCGCTAAGGGGCCTATAGTGGAAAAAGGACTATCCTCAAATACAAACTACACAGACGCATTCTGTAAAAGTACTTTCTTTTCTGTGCATTCCACTAACAGATTTGAAGCTTACTTTTGATTGAGCAGTTCTGAGGCCCTCTTTTTGTAGAAAGGGCAAGTGGACATTCGGACTGCTAAGGGGCCTATAGTGGAAAAAGGAATATCTTCAAATAAAAACGACACAGCAGCATTCTGTGAAACTTCTTACTGTTCTGTGCATTCAACTAACAGAGTTGAACCTTACTTTTGATAGAGCAGTTCTGAAACACTCTTTCTGTGGAAACTGCAAGTGGACATTCGGAGCGCTAAGGGGCCTATAGTGGAAAAATCAATATCTTCAAAGAAAAACTACACAGAAGCATTCTGTGAAACTCCTTTCTATTCTGTGCATTCAAATAACAGAGTTGAAGCTAACTTTTGATTGAGCAGTCCTGAAACACTCTTTTTGTAGAAACTGCACCAGGACATTCGGAACGCTAAGGGGCCTATAGTGGAAAAAGGAATATCTTCAAATAAAAACTACACAGAAGCATTCAGTGAAACTTCTTTCTGTACTGTTCATTCAACTAACAGATTTAAATGTTACTTTTGATTGGGCAGTTCTGAAAAACTCTTTCTGTAGAAACTGCAAGTGGACATTCGGAGCACTAAGGGGCCTAAAGTGGAAAAAGGAATATCCTCAAATAAAAACTACACAGAAGCATTCTGTGAAACTTCTTTCTGTTCTCTGCATTCAACTAACAGAGTTGAAAATTACTTTTTATTGAGCCGTTCTGAAACAATCTTTCTGTAGAAACTGCAAGTGGACAATCGGAGTGTTAAGGGGCCTATAGTTGAAAAAGGAATATCCTCAAATACAAATTACACAGAAGCATTCTGTTAAACTTCTTTCTGTTGTGTGCATTCTACTAACAGATTTGAAGGTTAGTTTTGATTGAGCAGTTCTGAAGCACTCTTTCCGTAGAAACTGCATGTGGACATTCGAACCGCTAAGGGGCCTCCAGTGGAAAAGCGATTATCTTCAAATAAAAGCTACGCAAAATCATTCAGTGAAACCTCTTACTGTTCTGTGTATTCAACTAACAGAGTTCAACCTTACTTTTGTTAGAGCAGTTCTGAAACACTCTTCCTGTAGAAACTGCAAGTGGACACTCGGAGCGCTAAGTGGCCTATAGTGGAAAAAGGAATATCCTCAAATAAACACTACTCAGAAGCATTCTGTGAAACTTCTGTCTGTTCTGTGCATTCAACTAAGAGAGTTGAGGCTTACTTTTGATTAAGCAGTTCTGAAACACTCTTTCTGTAGACACTGCAGGTGTACATTCGGAGTGCTAAGGGGCTCATAGTGGAAAAAGATATATCTTCAAACGAAAACTACACTGAAGCATTCTGTGAAACTACTTTCTGTTCTGTGCATTCCACTAACAGAGTTGAAGCTTACTTTTCATTGAGCACTTCTAAAACACTCTTTCTGTAGAAACTGCAAGTGGATATTCGGAGCGCTAAGGGGCCTATAGTGTAAGTAGAAATATCTTGAAATAAAAACTACCCAGAAGCATTTTGTGATACTTCTTTCTGTTCTGTGTATTCAACTAACAGAGTTGAAGCTTACTATTCATTGAGAAGTTCGGAAACACTCTTTCTGTAGAAACTGCAAGTGGACATTCAGAGCGCTAATCGGCCTATTGTGGAAAAAGGAATATCCTTAAATTAACACTACAAGAAGAATTCTGTGAATCTTCTTTCTGTTCTGTGCATTCAACTAACAGAGCTGAAGCTTCCTTTTGATTGAGCAGTTCTGAAACCCTCTTATTGTAGAAAGGGCAAGTGGATATTCGGAGTGCTGAGGGGCCTCTTGTGGAAAAAGTAAAATCTTCAAATAAAAACTACACAGAAGCATTCTGTGAAACTACTTTCTGTTCTGTGCATTGAACTATCAGAGTTGAAGCTTACTTTTGATAGAGCATTCCTGAAACAATCTTTCTGTAGAAACTGGAAGCAGACAGTCGCAGCCCTAAGGTGCCAGTAGTGGAAAAAGGAATATCCTTAAATAAAAACTACACAGAAACATTCTTTGAAACTTCTTCCTGTTGTGTATATTCAATTAACAGAGATGAAGCATAATTTTAATTGAGTAGTTCTGAAACACTTTTATTATAGAAACTGCAAGTGGACATTCCGAGCGCTAAGAGGCCTCTAGTGGAAAACGGAATATCTTCAAAGAAAAACTACACAGAAGCATTCTATGAAACTTCCTTCTGTTCTGTGCATTCAACTAACAGAGTTGAAGCTTACTTCTTATTGAGCAGTTCTGAAACACTCTTTCTGCAGAAACTGCAAGTGGACTTTCAGAGCGCTAATGGGCCTATTGTGGAAAAAGAAATATTTTCAAATAAAAACTGCACAGAAGTATTCTGTGAAACTACTTTCTGTTCTGTGCATTCAACTAACACAGTTGAACCTTTCTTTTGATTGAGCAGTTCTGAAGCACTCTTTCTGTAGAAACTGCAAGCGGACGTTTGGAGCCCTAAGGGGCCCATAGTGGAAAAAGGAATGTCTTCAAACAAAAACTGCACAGAAGCATTCTGTGAAACTTCTTTCTGTTCTGTGCATTCAACTAACAGAGCTGATGCTTACTTTTCATTGTGCAGTTCTGAAACACTCTTCCTGTAGAAACTGCAAGTGGATATTCTGAGCGATAAGAGGCCTTCAGTGGAAAAAGGAACATCTTCAAATAAAAACTACACAGAAGCATTCTGTGAAAGTTCTTTCTGTTCTGTGCATTCAAGTAACAGAGTTGAACCTTACTTTTCATTCGGCAGCTCTGAAACACTTTTTCTGTAGAAACTGCAAGTGGACATTTGGAGTGCTTAGGGGCCAAAAGTGGAAAAAGGAATATCTTCAAATAAAATCTACACAGAAGCATTCTGTGAAACTTCTTTCTGTTCTGTGCATTCAACTAAAAGAGTTGAAGCTTACTTTTGATTGAGCAGTGCTGAAACACACTTTCTGTAGAAAATGCAAGTGGACATTCGGAGCTCTAACGGGCCTATATTGGAAAAAGCATTATCTTCAATCAAAAACTACACAGAAGCATTCTATCAAACTTCTTTCTCTTCTGTGCTTTCAACTAACAGAGTTGAACTTTACTTTTGATTGCGCAATTCTGAAACACTTTTTCTGTAGAAACTGCAAGTGGACATTCGGAGCGCTAATGGGCCTGTAGTGGAAAAAGGAATATCCTCAAATAAAAACTACACAGAAGCGTTCTGTGAAACTTCTTTCTGTTCTGTGCATTCAACTAACAGAGTTGAAGCTTACTTTCTATTGAGCCGTTCTGAAAATCTCTTTCTGTAGAAATTGAAAGTGGACTTTCGGAGCGCTAATGGGCCTATAGTGGAAAAAGGAGTATCCTCAAATAAAAAATACACAGAAGCATTCTGTGAAAGATCTTTCTATTCTGTGCATTCAACTAATTCTGTTGAAGCTTACTTTTGATTGACAAGTTCTGAAACACTCTTTTAGTAGAAACTGAAACTGGTCAATCCGAGCACTAAGAGGCCTATAGTGGAAAAAGGAATATCTTCAAATAAAAACTACACAGAAGCATTCAGTAAAACTTCTTCCTGTTCTGCGCATTCAAATAACAGAGATGAAGCTTACGTTTGATTGAGCAGTTCTGAAATAATCTTTCTGTAGAAACTGCAAGTGGACATTCGGAGCGCTAAGGGGCCTATAGTGGAAAAAGGAATATCTTCAAATAAAAACCACACAGAAGCATTCTGTGAAACTTCTTTCTGTTCTGTACATTCAGCTAACAGATTTGAAGCTTACTTTTGATAGAGCATTCCTGAAACACTCTTTCTGTAGAAACTGCAAGTAGACAGTCTCAGCTCTAAGGGGCCAGTAGTGGAAAAAGGAATATCCTTTAATAAAAACTACACAGAAACATTCTGTGAAACTTCTTCCTGTTCTGTACATTCAATTAACAGAGATGAAGCTTACTTTTCATTGAGCAGTACTGAAACACTCGTATTATAGAAACTGCAAGTGGACATTTCGAGCGCTACGTGGCCTCTAGTGGAAAACGGAATATATTCAAATATAATCTACACAGAAGCATTCTGTGAAACTTCTTTCTGTTCTGTGCATTCAACAAACAGAGTTGAAGCTTACTTTTGATTGAGCAGTTCTGAAACCCTCTTTCTGTAGAAACTGCAAGTGGACATTCAGAGCGAAAAGGGGCCTATAGTGGAAAAAGGAATATCCTCAAATAAAAACTACACAGAAGCATTCTGTGAAATTCCTGTCTGTTCTGTGCATTCTATTAAGAGACTTGAGGCTTACTTTTGATTGAGCAGTTCTGAAACTCTCTTTTTGTAGAAACAGCAAGTGGACATTCGGAGTGCTAAGGGTTCTTTAGTGGAAAAAGGAACATCTTAAAATAAAAGCTACACAGAAAGATTCTGTGAAACTTCTTTCTGTTCAGTGCATTCAACTAACAGAGTTGAAGTTTACTTTTGATTGAGCAGTTCTGAAACACTCTTTCTGTAGAAACTGCAAGTGGACATTTGGAGCACTAAGGGCCCTACAGTGGAAAAAGGAATATCCTCAAATAAAAACTACACAGAAGCATTCAGTGAAACTACTTTCTGTTCTGTGCTTCCAGCTAACAGAGTTGAAGCTTACTTTTGATTGAGCAGTTCTGAATCACTCTCTCTGTAGAAACTGCAAGTGGACATTTGCAGTGCTAAGGGGCCTCAAGTGGAAAAACTAATATCCTTAAATAAAAACTACACAGAAGCATTCTGTGAAACTTCTTTCTGTTCTGTGCATTCAGCTAACATAGTTGAAGCTTACTTTTGATTATGCAGTTCTGAAACCCTCTTTCTATAGAAAATGCAAGTGGACATTTGGAGCGCTAAGGGGCCTACAGTGGAAAAAGGAATATCCTCAAATAAAAACAACACAGAAGCATTCAGTGCAATTTCTTTCTGATCCGTGCATTCAACTAACGGAGTTGAAGCTTACTTTTTATTGAGCCGTTCTGAAACACTCTTTCTGTAGAAACTGCAAGTGGACATTCGGAGCGCTAAACGGACTATAGTGGCAAAAGGAATATCCTCAAATAAAAACTGCACAGAAGAATTCTGTGGAATATCCTACTGTTCTGTGCATTCCAGTAATTGTGTTGAAGCTTACTTTTTATTGAGCCGTACTGAGACACTCCTTCTGTAGAAACTGCAAGTGGACATTCGGAGCGCTAAGGGGCCTATAGTGGAAAAAGGACTATCCTCAAACACAAACTGCACAGATGCATTCTAAGGAAGTACTTTCTTTTCTGTGCATTCCACTAACAGATTTGAAGCTTACTTTTGATTGAGCAGTTCTAAAACAATCTTTCTGTAGAAAGTGCAAGTGGACATTCAGACTGCTAAGGGGTCTATAGTGGAAAAAGGAATATCTTCAAATAAAAACGACACAGCAGCATTCTGTGAAACTTCTTACTGTTCTGTGCATTCAACTAACAGAGTTGAACCTTACTTTTGATAGAGCAGTTCTGAAACACTCTTTCTGTGGAAACTGCAAGTGGACATTCGGAGCGCTAAGGGGCCTATAGTGGAAAAATCAATATCTTCAAAGAAAAACTACACAGAAGCATTCTGTGAAACTCCTTTCTATTCTGTGCATTCAAATAACAGAGTTGAAGCTAACTTTTGATTGAGCAGTTCTGAAACACTCTTTTTGTAGAAACTGCACCAGGACATTCGGAACGCTAAGGGGCCTATAGTGGAAAAAGGAATATCTTCAAATAAAAACTACACAGAAGCATTCAGTGAAACTTCTTTCTGTACTGTTCATTCAACTAACAGATTTAAATGTTACTTTTGATTGGGCAGTTCTGAAAAACTCTTTCTGTAGAAACTGCAAGTGGACATTCGGAGCACTAAGGGGCCTAAAGTGGAAAAAGGAATATCCTCACATAGAAATTACACAGAAGCATTCTGTTAAACTTCTTTCTGTTGTGTGCATTCCACTAACAGATTTGAATGTTAGTTTTGATTGAGCAGTTCTGAAGCACTCTTTCTGTAGAAACTGCAAGTGGACATTCGGACCGCTAAGGGGCCTCTAGTGGAAAAACGAATATCTTCAAATAAAAGCTACGCAAAATCATTCAGTGAAACCACTTACTGTTCTGTGTATTCAACTAACAGAGTTGAACCTTACTTTTGTTTGAGCAGTTCTGACACACTCTTCCTGTAGAAACTGTAAGTGGACATTTGGAGCGCTGAGTGGCCTATAGTGGAAAAAAGAATATCCTCAAATAAACACTACTCAGGAGCATTCTGTGAAACTTCTTTCTATTCTGTGCATTCAAATAACAGAATTGAAGCTTACTTTTGATTGAGCAGTTCTGAAACTCTCTTTCTGTAGACACTGCAGATGGACATTCACAGTGATAATGGGCCTATAGTGGAAAAAGTTATATCTTCAAACGAAAACTACACAGAAGCATTCTGTGAAACTACTTTCTGTTCTGTGCATTCCACTAACAGAGTTGAAGCTTACTTTTCATTGAGCAGTTCTAAAACACTCTTTCTGTAGAAACTGCAAATGGACATTTGGAGCGCTAAGAGGCACATAGTGGCAAAAGGCATATCTTCAAATAAAAACAACACAGAAGACTTGTGTGAAACTTCTTTCTCATCTGTGCATTCAACTAACAGTGTTGAAGCTTACTTTTTATTGAGCAGTTCAGAAACACTCTTGCTGTAGAAACTGCATGCGGACATTTGGAGCGCTAAGGGGCCTACAGTGGAAAAAGGAATATCTTCAAATATAACTACAAAGAAGCATTCTGTCAAAGTTCTTTCTCTTCTGCCCATTGAACTAACAGAGTTGAAGCTTACTTTTGATTGTGTAGTTCTGAAACACTCTGTCTGTAGAAACTGCAAGTGGACATTTGGAGCGCGAAGGGGCCTATACTGTAAAAAGGAGTATCTTCTAATAAAAATTACACAGAAGCATCATATGAAACTTCATTCTGTTCTGTGCATTCAAATAACAAATTAAACCTTACTTTTCATTGAGCAGTTCTGGATCACTCTTTCTGTAGAAAGTGTAAGTGAACATACAGAGCGCTATGGGGCCTATAGTGGAAAAAGTCATATCTTCTAATAAAAACTACACAGAAGCATTGTGTGAAACTTCTTTCTTTTCTGTGCATTCTAATAACAGAGTTGAAGCTTACTTTTGATTGAGCGTTTCTAAAACACTCTTTCTGTAGAAACTGCAAGTTGACATTCTGTGCACTAAGGGGCCTGTAGTGGAAAACGGAATATCTTCAAATAAAAACTACACAGAAGAATTCTGTAAAACTTCTTTCTGTTCTGTGCATTCAACTAACAGAGTTGAAGCTTACTTTTCATTGAGCAGTTCTGAAACCCTCATTTTGTAGAAACTGCAACTGGACATTCAGAGCGCTAGGGGGCCTATAGTGGAAAAAGGAATATCTTCAGATAAAAAGTACACAGAAGCATTCAGTGAAACTTCTTTCTGCTCTGTGCATTCAACTAACAGAGTTGAAGCTTACTTTTGATTGAGCAATTCTGAAACACTCTTTCTGTAGAAACTGCAGGTGGACATTCCGAGTGCTAAGGGGCCTATAGTTTAAGAAGGAATATCTTCCAACAAAAACTACACAGAAGCATTCAGGGAAACTTCTTTCTGTTCTGTGCATTCAACGAGCAGAGTTGAAGCTTACTTTTGATTGAACAGTTCTGAAACATTCTTTCTGTAGAAACCGCAAGTGGACATTCGGAGCGCTAAGGTGCATATAGTGAAAAAAGGAATATCTTCAAATTAAAACTACACAGAAGCACTCTGTGAAACTTCTTACTATTCTGTGCATTCCACTAACAGAGTTGAAGCCTACTTTTGATTGAGCAGTTCTGAAACACTCTTTCTGTAGAAACTGCAAGTGGACATTCAGAGCGCTAAGGGGCCTATAGTGGAAAAAGAGTTATCTTCAAACAAAAACTACACAGAAGCATTCTATAAATCTTCTTTCTCTTCTGTGCATTCAACTAACAGAGATGAACCTTACTTTTGATTGAGCAATTCTGAAACACTGTTTCTATAGAAACTGCAAGTGGACAATCGGAGCGCTAATGGGCCTGTAGTGGAAAAAGGAATATCCTCAAATAAAAACTACACAGAAGCGTTCTGTGAAACTTCTTTCTGGTCTGTGCATTCAACTAACAGAGTTGAAGCTTACTTTTTACTGAGCCGTTCTGAAACACTCTTTCTGTAGAAACTGCAAGTGGACTTTCGGAGTGCTAATTAGCCCATAGTGGAAAAAAGAGTATCCTCAAATAAAAACTACACAGAAGCATTCTGTGAAAGATCTTTCTATTCTCTTCATTCAGCTAACTGGGTTGAAGCTTACTTTTCATTGACAAGTTCTGAAACACTCTTTTAGTATAAATTGCAACTGGTCAATCTGAGCGCTAAAGTTCCTCGAGTGGAAAAAGGAATATCTTCAAATAAAAACTGCACAGAATGATTCAGTGAAACTACTTTCTGTTCTCTGCATTCAACTAACAGAGTTGAAGCTTACTTTTGATTGAGCAGTTCTGAAACACTCCTTCTGCAGAAACTGCAAGTGGACATTCCGAGTGCTAAGGGACCTCAAGTGGAAAAGGAATATCCTTAAATAAAAACTACACAGAAGCATTCTGTGAAGCTTCTTTCTGTTCTGTGCATTCAACTAACAGAGTTGAAACTTACTTTTGATTGAGCAGTTCTGGAAGAGTCTTATTGTAGAAACTGCAAGTGGACATTCAGAGTGTTATGGGGCCTATAATGGAAAAAGGAATATCTTCAAATGAAAACTACACAGAAGCATTCTCTGAAACTTCTTTCTGTTCTGTGCATTCAGCTATCATAGTTGAAGCTTACTTTTGATTGTAAAGTTCTGAAACACTCTTTCTATAGAAAATGCAAGTGGCCATTCCGAGCGCTAAGGGGCCAACAGTGGAAAAAGTAATATCTACAAATAAAAACTATGCAAAAGCATTCTGTGAAACTTCTTACTGTTCTGTGCATTCAACTAACAGAGTTAAACCTTACTTTAGATTCAGCAGTACTGAAACACTCTTTCTGTACGAACTGAATGTGGACATTCGGAGCACTAAGGGGCCTATAGTGGAAAAAGTTATATCCTCAAATAAAAACTACACAGAAGCATTCTGTGAAACTTCTTTCTGTTCTGTGCATTCAACAATCAGTGTTGAAGCTTACTTTTGATTGAGCATTTCTGAAACACTCTCTCTGAAGAAACTGCAAGTAGACATTCGCAGCGCTAAGGGGCCAGTACTGTAAAAAGGAATATCCTTAAATAAAAACTTCACAGAAGCATTCTGTGAAACTTCTTCCTGTTCTGTACATTCAATTAACAGAGTTGAAGCTTACTTTTGACTGAGCAGTTCTGAAACACTCTTATTGTAAATACTGCAAATGGATATTCAGAGCGCAAAGCGGCCTGTAGTGGAAAAAGGAATATCTTCAAATAAAAACTACACAGAATCATGCTGTGAATCTACCTTCTCTTCTGTGCATTCAACTAACACAGTTGAAGCTTACTTTTGATTGAGCAGTTCTGAAACACTCTTTCTGTAGAAACTGCTAGAGGACATTCGGAGAGCTAAGGGACCTATAGTAAAAAAAGCAATATCGCCAAATTTAAACTACACAGAAGCATACTGTGAAACTTCTTTCTGTTCTCTGCATACAACTAAGAGAGTTGAAGCTTACTTTTGATTGAGCAGTTCTGAAACACTTTTTCTGTAGAAACTACAAGTGGACATTCGGAGTGCTAAGGGGCCTAAAGTTGAAAAAGGAATATCTTCAAATAAAAACTACACAGAAGCATTCTGTGAAACTTCTTTCTGTTCTCTGCATTCCACTTACAGAATTGAAGCTTACTTTTGAAAGGGCAGTCCTGAAACAGAGTTTCTGTAGAAACTGCAAGTGGACATTCGGAGTGTTAAGGGGCCTAGAGTGGAAAAAGTATTATCCTTTAATAAAAAATACACACAAGCATTCTGTGAAACTTCTTCCTGTTCTGTGCATTTAAATAACAGCGTTGAACTTCACTTTTGATTGAGCAGTTCTGAAACACTCTTATTGTAGTAACTGCAAGTGGATATTCAGAACGATACGTGGCCTCTCTTGGAAAAAGTAGTTTCCTCAAATAGAAACTACACAGAAGCATTCTGTGAAACTTCTGTCTGTTCTGTGCATTCAACTAACAGAGTTGAAGGTTACTTTTGATTGAGTAGTACTGAAACACTCTTTCTGTAGAAACTGCAAGTGGACATTCGGAGCTCTAAGGGCCCTACAGTGGAAAAAGGAATATCCTGAAATAAAAAGTACACAGAAGCATTCAGTGCAACTTCCTTCTGTTATGTGCATTCAACTACCATAGTTGAAGCCTTCTTTTGATTGAGTAGTACTGAAACACTCTTTCTGTAGAAACTGCATGTGGACATTTGGAGCGATAGGGGGCCTACAGTGGAAAAAGGAATATCCTCAAATAAAGACTGCACAGAAGCGTTCAGTGCAACTTCTTTCTGTTCCGTGCATTCAACTAACAGATTTGAAGCTTACTTTTATTGAGCAGTTCAGAAACACTCTTTCTGTAGAAGCTGCAAGTGGACATTCGGAGTGCTAACGGGCCTATAATGGAAAAAGGAATTTCATCAAATAAAAACTACACAGAAGCATTCTGTGAAACTTCATTCTGTTCTCTGCATTTAGCTAACAGAGCTGAATCTTCTTTTTGATTGAGCAGTTCTGAAACCCTCTTATTGTAGAAACTGCAAGTGGACATTCGGAGCGTTATGAGGCGTGTAATGGAAAAAGGAATGTCTTCAAATAAAAACTACAGAGAAGCATTCTGTGAGACTCCTTTCTTTTCTGTGCATTCAACTAACATATTTGAAGCTTACTTCTGATTGAGCAGTTCTGAAACACACTTTCTGTAGAAACTGCAAGTGGACATTCGGAGTGCTATGGAGCCTATTGTGGAGAAAGGAATATCTTCAAGTAAAAACTACACAGAAGCATTCTATGTAACATCTTCCTGTTCTGTGCATTCAACTAAAAGAGTTGAACCTTACTTTTGATTGAGCAATTCTGAAACATTCTTTCTGTAGAAACTGCAAGTGGACATTTGGAGCGCTAAAGGGGCCTACAGTTTAAAAAAGGTGTATCTTCAAAAAAATCTACATGGAAGAATTTTGTGTAACTCCTTTCTGTTCTGTGCATTCAGCTAACAGATTTGAAGCTTACTTTGATTTAGCAATTCTGAAACACTCTTGCTGTAAAATCTCCAAGTGGACATTCAGAGCATTAAAGGGCCTACAGTGGAAAAAGGAATGTCTTCCAATAAAAACTACATTGAAGCATTCTGTGAAACTTCTTCCAGTTCTTTGCATTCAACTAAGAGAGTTGAAGCGGACTTTTGATTGAGCAGTTCTGAGACACACTTTCTGTAGAAACTGCCACTGGACATTCGGAGCGGTAAGGGGCCTATAGTGGAAAAAGGAATATCTTCAAATAAAAACTAAAGAAAAGCATCCTATGACACCTCGTTCTTTTCTGTGCATTCAACTATCGGAGTTGAAGCTAATTTTTATTTGAGCAGTTCTGAAACACGCTTATTGTATAACCTGTAATTGGACATTCTTAGCGTTATGGGGCCTGTAGTGGAAAAAGGAATATCTTCAAACAAAAACTACACAGAAGCATTCTGTGAAACTACTTTCTGTTATGTGCCTTCAACTAACATAGTTGAAGCTTACTTTTCGTTGAGCAGTTCTGAAACACTGTTTCTGTAGAAACTGAAAGTGGACATTCGGAGCGCTAAGGGGCCTACAGTAGAAAAAGGAATATCCTCAAATAAAAACTACACAGAAGCATTCTGTGAAAGCTCTTTCTATTCTGTGCATTCGACTAACAGAGTTGAAGCTAACTGTTGATTGAGCAGTTCTGAAAAACTCTTTTTGTAGAAACTGCAACTGGTCAATCGGAGCGCTAAGGGGCCAATAGTGGAAAAAGGAATATCTTCCAATAAAAACTACACAGAAGAATTCAGTGAAACTTCTTTCTGTTTTGTGCATTCCACTAACAGAGTTGAAGCTTACTTTCGATTGAGCAGTTCTGAAACACTCTTTCTGTAGAAACTGCAAGTGAATATTCGGAGTGCTAAGGGGCCTAGAGTCGAAAAAGGTATATCTTCAAATAAAAACTACACAGAACCATCCTGTGAAAAATCTTTCTGTTGTGTGCATTCCACTAACAGAGTTGAAGCTTACTTTTGATTGAGCACTTCTGAAACACTCTTTCTGTAGAAACTGCAGATGGACATTCGGAGAGCTAAGAGGCACATAGTGGCAAAAGGAATATCTTCAAATAAAAACAACACAGAAGACTTGTGTGAAACTTCTTTCTCATCTGTGCATTCAACTAACAGTGTTGAAGCTTACTTTTGATTGATCAGTTCAGAAACACTCTTGCTGTAGAAACTGCATGGGGACATTTGGAGCGCTAAGGGGCCTACAGTGGAAAAAGGGGTATCATCAAATATAACTACAAAGAAGCATTCTGTCAAAGTTCTTTCTCTTCTGTCCATTGAACTAACAGAGTTGAAGCTTACTTTTGATTGTGTAGTTCTGAAACACTCTTTCTGTAGAAACTGCAAGTGGACATTTGGAGCGCTAAGGGGACTATACTGTAAAAAGGATTATCTTCAAATAAAAATTACACAGAAGCATCATATGAAAGTTCATTCTGTTCTGTGCATTCAACTATCAGATTTAAACCTTACTTTTGATTGAGCAATTCTGGATCACTCTTTCTATGGAAAGTATGAGTGGACATTCGGATGCTATGGGGCCTATAGTGGAAAAAGGAATATCTTCAAATAAAAACTACACAGAAGCATTGACTGAAACTTCTTTCTTTTCTGTGCATTCTAATAAGAGAGTTGAAGATTACTTTTGATTGCGCGGTTCTAAAACACTCTTTCTGAAGAAACTGCAAGTGGACATTCTGTGCGCTAAGGGGCCTGCAGTGGAAAATGGAATATCTTCAAATAAAAACAACAGAGAAGCGTTCTGTGAAACTTCTTCCTGTTCTGCGTATTCAACTAACAGAGTTGAAGCTTACTTTTTATTGTGCCGTTCTGAAACACTCTTTCTGTAGAAACTGCAAGTGGACATTTGGAGCGCTAATTGGCCTGTAGTGGAAAAAGGATTATCCTCAAATAAAAACTACACAGAAGCATTCTGTGAAAGATCTTTCTATTCTGTGCATTCAACTAACTGTGTTGAAGCTTACTTTTGATTGACAAGTTCTGAAACACTCTTTTAGTAGAAATTGCAACTGGTCAATCTGAGCGCTAAAGGGCCTCAAGTGGAAAAAGGAATATCTTCAAATAAAAACTGCACAGAAGCATTCAGTGAAACTTCTTTCTGTTCTGTGCATTCAACTAACAGAGTTGAAGCTTACTTCTGATTGAGCAGTACTAAAACACTCTTTCTGTAGAAACTGCCAGTGGATATTCGGAGCGCTAAAGTGCCTACGGTGCAGAAAGGCATATACTCAAATAAAAACTACACAGAAGCATTCTGTGAAACTTCTTTCTGTTCTGAGCCTTCAACTAACAGAGTTGAAGCTTACTTTTGACTGAGCAGTTCTGAAACACTCTTTCTGTTGAAACTGCAAGTGTACATTCGGAGAGCAAAGGGGCTTATAGTGGAAAAAGGAATATCTTCAAATAAAAACAATACAGAAACATTCTGTGAATCTTCTTTCTGTTCTCTGCATTCAACTAACAAAGTTGAGCCCTACTTTTGATTGACCAGTTCTGAAACACTCTTTCTGTAGAAACTGCAAGTGGACATTCGGAGCGCTAAGGGGCCTATAGTGGAAAAAGGAATATCTTCAAATAAAAACTACACAGAAGCATTCTGTGAAACTCCATTCTGTTGTGTGCATTCAACCAGCAGAGATGAAGCTTACTTTTCATTGAGCAGTTCTGAAACATTCTTGCCATAGAACCTGGCAGTGGACATTCTGAGCGCTTAGGGGCCCATAGTGGAAAAAGGAATATCCTCAAACAAAAACAACACAGAAGATTTCTGTGAAACTTCTTTCTGTTCTGTGCATTCAACTAACAGAGTTGAAGCTTACATTTCATTGAGCAGTTCTCAATCACTTTTTCTGTAGAAACTGCAAGTGGACATTCGCAGCACTAAGGGTCCTTTTGTGGAAAAAGGAATATCTTCACATATAAACTACACAGAAGCATTCTGTGAAACTTCTTCCTGTTCTGTGCATTCAACTGACAGAGCTGAAGCTTACTTTTGATTGAGCAGTTCTGAAACACTCTTTCTGTAGAAACTGCTAGAGGACATTCGGATCGCTAAAGGGCCGATAGTGGAAAAAGGAATATCTTCAACTAAAAACTACACAGAAGCATTCTGTGAACTTCTTTCTGTTCTATGCATTCAACTAACAGAGTTGAAGCTTACTTTTGATTGAGAAGTTCTGAAACACTCTTTCTGTGGAAACTGCAAGTCTACATACGGAGCGCTAAGGGGCCTATAGTGGAAAAAGGAATAGCCTCAACTAAAACTACACAGAAGAATTCTGAGAAACTTCTTTCTGTTCAGTGCATTCAACTAACAGAGTTGCAGCTTACTTATGATTGAGCAGTTTTGAAACATTCTGTCTGTAGAAACTGCAAGTTGATATTCAGAGCGCTAAGGGGCCTATAGTGGAAAATGATATATCTTCAAATAAAAACTACAGAGAATCATTCTGTGAAACATCTTTCCATTCTGTGCATTCAACTAACAGTGTTGAAGCTTACTTTTGATTGAGCAGTTCTGAATCTCTCTTTCTGTTAAAACTGCAAGTTGACATTTCGAGCGCCAAAGGGCCTATAGTGGAAAATGGGTTATCTTCAAATAAAAACTACACAGAAGCATTCTGTGAAACTTCTTTCTGTTCTGTGCATTCAACAAACAAAGTTCAACCTTACTTCTCATTGAGCAGTTATGAAACACTCTTTCTGTAGAAACTGCAAGTGGACATTCAGAGCGCTCAGGGGCCTATAGTGGAAAAAGGAATATATTCAAAAAAAAACTACACATTAGCATTCTGTGAAACTTCTTTCTGTTCTGTGCATTCAACTAACAGGGTTGAAGCTTACTTTTGATTGAGCAGTTCTGAAACGCTCTTTCTGCAGAACCTGCAAGTTGGCATACGTAGTGCTAAGGGGCCTATAGTGGAAGAAGGTATATCTCCAAATAAAAACTACACAGAAGCATTTTGTGAAACTTCTTTCTGTTCTGTGCATTCAACTAACAGAGTTGAAGCTTACTTTTGATTGAGCAGTTCTGAAACACTCTTTCAGTAGAAACTGCAAGTGCACATTCGGAGCGCTAAGGGGCCAATACTGCAAAAAGGAAAATCTTCAAATAAAAACTACACAGAAGCATTCTGTGAAACTTCTTTCTGTTCTGTGCATTCAACTAACGGAGTTGAAGCTTACTTTTGATTGAGCAGTTCTGAAACACTCTTTCCGTAGAAACTGCAAGTGGACATTCGGAGCGCTAAGGGGCCTATAGTGGAAAAAGGAATATCTTCAAATAAAAACTACACAGAAGCATTCTGTGAATCTTCTTTCTGTTCTGTGCATTCAACTAACAGATTTGAAGCTTACTTTTGATTTTGCCGTTCTGATACACTGTTTCTGTAGAAATTGCAAGTTTAAAATCGTAGCGTTAAGGGGCCTATAATGGAAAAAGGATTATCTTCAAATAAACGCTACACAGAAGCATTCTCTGAAATTCCTTTCTGTTCTCAGCATTCAACTAACAGAGTTGAAGCTGACTTTTGACTGAGCAGTTCTGAAACACTCTTTCTGTACAAACTGCAAGAGGACATTCGGAACGCTTTGGGGCCTATAGTGGAAAAAGGATAATCCTCAAATAAAAA
Source organism: Nomascus leucogenys (assembly GCF_006542625.1). Taxonomy (NCBI): domain Eukaryota; kingdom Metazoa; phylum Chordata; class Mammalia; order Primates; family Hylobatidae; genus Nomascus; species Nomascus leucogenys. The sequence goes on from NW_022097601.1 coordinate 33,649, forward strand.
CTACACAGAATCATTCTGTGAAACTTCTTCCTGTTCTGCGCATTCAGCTAACAAATTTGAACCTTACTTTTGATTGAGCAGTTCTGAAACACTCTCTGTAGAAACTGCAATTGGACATTCGGAGCCCTTAGGGGCCTATACTGCAAAAAGGAATATAATCAAATAAAAACTACACAGAAGCATGCTGTGAAACTTTCTTCTATTCTGTGCATTCATCTAAGAGTGTTGAAACTCAGTTTTGATTGAGCAGTTCTGAAACATTCTTGCTGTAGAAACTGCAATTGGACACTCGGAGCGCTAAGGGGCCTATAGTGGAAAAAGATATCTTCAATTAAAAACAATACAGAACCATTCTGTGAAACTTCTTTCTGTACTGTCTATTCAACTAACGGAGTTGAAACTTACTTTTGATTGAGCAGTTCTGAAACACTCTTGCTGATGAAACTGCAAGTGTAAATTCGGAGAGCAAAGCGGCTTATAGTGGAAAAAGGAATATCTTCAAATGAAAACAACATAGAAGCATTCAGTGAATCTTCTTTCTGTTCTCTGCATTCAACTAACAGAGTTGAACCTTAATTTTGATTCAGCAGTTCTGAAACACTCTTTCTGTAGAAACTGCAAGTGGACATTCGGAGCGCTAAGGGGCCTATAGTGGAAAAACGATTATCTTCAAATAAAAACTACACAGAAGCATTTTTTGAAACTACTTTCTGTTCCGTGCTTTCAACTAACAGAGATGAAGCGTACTTCTGATTGAGCAGTACTAAAACACTCTTTCTGTAGAAAGTGCCAGTGGATATTCGGAGCGCTAAGGTGCCTACGGTGCACAAAGGCATATACTCAAATAAAAACTACACAGAAGCATTCTGTGAAACTTCTTTCTGTTCTGAGCCTTCAACTAACAGAGTTGAAGCTTACTTTTGTCTGAGCAGTTCTGAAACACTCTTTCTGTTGAAACTGCAAGTGTACATTCGGAGAGTAAAGGGGCTTATAGTGGGAAAAGGAATATCTTCAAATAACAACAACACAGAAACATTCTGTGAATCTTCTTTCTGTTCTCTGCATTCAACTAACAAAGTTGAGCCTTACTTTTGATTGAGCAGTTCTGAAACACTCTTTCTGTAGAAACTGCAAGTGGACATTCGGAGCGCTAAGGGGCCTATAGTGGAAAAAGGAATATCTTCAAATAAATCTACACAGAAGCATTCTGTCAAACTCCATTCTGTTGTGTGCATTCAACCAGCAGAGATGAAGCTTACTTTTCACTGAGCAGTTCTGAAACATTCTTGCCATAGAACCTGGCAGTGGACATTCTGAGCGCTTAGGGGCCCATAGTGGAAAAAGGAATATCCTCAAACAAAAACAACACAGAAGATTTCTGTGAAACTTCTTTCTGTTCTGTGCATTCAACTAACAGAGTTGAAGCTTACTTTTCATTGAGCAGTTCTCAATCACTTCTTCTGTAGAAACTGCAAGTGGACATTCGCAGCACTAAGGGTCCTATTGTGGAAAAAGGGATATCTTCACATATAAAGTACACAGAAGCATTCTGTGAAACTTCTTCCTGTTCTGTGCATTCAACTGACAGAGCTGAAGCTTACTTTTGATTGAGCAGTTCTGAAACACTCTTTCTGTAGAAACTGCTAGAGGACATTCAGATCGCTAAAGGGCCGATAGTGGAAAAAGGAATATCTTCAACTAAAAACTACACAGAAGCATTCTGTGAACTTCTTTCTGTTCTATGCATTCAACTAACAGAGTTGAAGCTTACTTTTGATTGAGAAGTTCTGAAACACTCTTTCTGTGGAAACTGCAAGTCTACATACGGAGCGCTAAGGGGCCTATAGTGGAAAAAGGAATAGCCTCAACTAAAAACTACACAGAAGCATTCTGAGGAACTTCTTTCTGTTCAGTGCATTCAACTAACAGAGTTGCAGCTTACTTATGATTGAGCAGTTTTGAAACATTCTGTCTGTAGAAACTGCAAGTTGATATTCGGAGCGCTAAGGGGCCTACAGTGGAAAAAGATATATCTTCAAATAAAAACTACAGAGAATCATTCCGTGAAACATCTTCCCGTTCTGTGCATTCAACTAACAGTGTTGAAGCTTACTTTTGATTGAGCAGTTCTGAATCTCTCTTTCTGTAGAAACTGCAAGTTGACATTTCGAGCGCCATAGTGCCTATAGTGGAAAACGTGTTATCTTCAAATAAAAACTACACAGAAGCATTATGTGAAACTTCTTTCTGTTCTGTGCATTCAACAAACAAAGTTGAACCTTACTTCTCATTGAGCAGTTATGAAACACTCTTTCTGTAAAAACTGCAAGTGGACATTCAGAGCGCTCAGGGGCCTATAGTGGAAAAAGGAATATATTCAAAGAAAAACTACACATTAGCATTCTGTGAAACTTCTTTCTGTTCTGTGCATTCAACTAACAGGGTTGAAGCTTACTTTTGATTGAGCAGTTCTGAAACACTCTTTCTGCAGAACCTGCAAGTTGGCATACGTAGTGCTAAGGGGCCTATAGTGGAAGAAGGTATATCTCCAAATAAAAACTACACAGAAGCATTTTGTGAAACTTCTTTCTGTTCTGTGCATTCAACTAACAGAGTTGAAGCTTACTTTTGATTGAGCAGTTCTGAAACACTCTTTCTGTAGAAACTGCAAGTGCACATTCGGAGCGCTAAGGGGCCAATACTGCAAAAAGGAATATCTTCAAATAAAAACTACACAGAAGCATTCTGTGAAACTTCTTTCTGTTCTGTGCATTCAACTAACAGAGTTGAAGCTTACTTTTGATTGAGCAGTTCTGAAACACCCTTTCTGTAGAAACTGCAAGTGGACATTCGGAGAGCTGTGTGGCCTATAGTGGAAAATATATATCTTCAAATAAACATTACACAGAAGCATTCTCTGAGTCTACTTTCTGTTCTGTGCATTCAACTAACAGAGTTGAACCTTACTTTTTATTGAGCAATTCTGAAACACTCTTTCTGTAGAAACTGCAAGTGCACATTCGGAGTGCTAAGGGACCAATAGTGCAAAAAGGAATATCTTCAAATAAAAACTATGCAGAAGAATTCTCTGTAACTTATTTCTGTTCTGTGCATTCAACTAAGATAGTTGAATCTTTCTTTTCATTGAGCAGCTCTGAAACACTCTTTCTGTAGAAACTACAAGTGGACATTCGGAGTGCTAAGGGGCCTATAGTGGAAAAAGATATATCTTCAAATAAAAACTACACAGAAGAATTCTGCAAAAGTTCTGTCTGATTTCTGCATTCAACTAAAAGGCTTGAACCTTACTTTTGATTCAGAAGTTCTGAAACTCTCTTTCTGTAGAAACAGCAAGCGGACATTCGGGGCGCTAAGTGTCCTATAGAGGAAAAAGTAATATCTTCAAATAAAAACTACACGAAAGCATTCCACGAATCTCCTTTCTGATCTGTGCATTCAATTAGCAGAGTTGAAACTTACTTTTGCTTGAGGAGTTCTGAAACACTCTTTCTGTAGGAACTGCCAGTGGACATTCTGAGCGCTAAAGGTCCTGTTTCGGAAAAAGGAATATCTTCAAATAAATACTACACAAAAGCATTCTGCAAAACTTTTTTCTGACCCGTGCCTTCAACTAGCAGAGTTGAAACTTACTTTTGATTGAGCAGTTCTGAAACACGCTTTCTGTAGAAACTGCAAGCGGACATTCGGAGCGCTAAGGGGCCTATAGTGGAAAAAGGAATATCTTCAAATAAAAACTACACAGAAGCATTCTGTGAAACATCTTTCTGATCCGTGCATTCAACTAGCAGAGTTGAACTTACTTTTGACTGAGTAGTTCTGAAACACGCTTTCTGTAGAGACTGCAAGCGGACATTCGGAGAGCTAAGGGTCCTACATTTGAAAATGAAATATCTTTAAATAAAAAATACACAGAAGCATTCTGTGAAACTTCTTTCAGCTGCGTGCATTCAACTAGCAGAGTTGAACCTTACTTTCGTTTGAGCAGTTCTGAAACACGCTTTCTGTAGAAACTGCAAGCGGACATTCGGAGCGCTAAGGGGCCAATAGTGGAAAAAGTATTATCTTTAAATAAAAACTACACAAAAGCATTCCGCGAAACTTCTTTCTGATCTGTGCATTCAACTAGCAGAGTTGAAACTTACTTTTGCTTGAGGAGTTGTGAAATACTCTTTCTGTAGGAACTGTCAGTGGACATTTTGAGCGCTAAGGGTCCTGTTGCAGAAAAAGGAATATCTTCAAATAAAACACACACAGAAGCCTTCTGCGAAACTTTTTTCTGATCTGTGCATTCAACTAGCAGAGTTGAACCTTGGTTTTGATTTAGCTGTTCTGAAACACTCTTTCTGTAGAAACTGCAAGTGGACACTTGTGGCGCTATGGAGCCTATAGTGGAAACAGGAATTTCTTCAAATAAAAACTACACAGAATCATTCTGTGATTCTTTTTTCTGATCTGTGCATTCAACCAGCAGAGTTGAACCTTGCTTTTGATTGAGCTGTTCTTAAACACTCTTTCTGTAGAAACTGCAAGTGGACATTCATGGCGCTAAGGGGCCTATAGTGTAAAAAGGAGTACCTACAAATAAAAACTACACAGAATTATTCTGCGATACTATTTTCTGATCTGTGCATTCAACTAGCAGAGTTGAACCTTACTTTTGATTGAGCAGTTCTGAAAGAGTCTTTCCGTTGAATCTGCAAGCGGACATTCGGAGCACTAAGGGGCCTATAGTGGAAAAAGGAATATATTGAAATTAAAACTACACAGAACCATTCTGCAAAACTTCTTTCTGATTTCTGCATTCAAATAAAAGAGTTGAACCTTACTTTTGATTGAGAAGTTCTGAAACTCTCTTTCTGTAGAAACAGCAAGCGGACATACGGGGCGCTAAGGGTCCTATAGAGGAAAAAGTAATATCTTCAAATAAAAACTACACAAAAGCATTCCGCGAATCTTCTTTCTGATCTGTGCATTCAACTACCTGAGTTGAAACTTACTTTTGCTTGAGGAGTTCCGAAACACTCTTTCTGTAGGAACTGCCAGTGGACATTCGGAGCGCTAAGTATCCTGTTGCGGAAAAAAGAATATCTTCAAATAAATACTACACAGAAGCTTTCTGCGAAACTTCTTTCTCATCTGTGCATTCTACTAGCAGAGTTGAAACTTACTTTTCATTGAGCAGTTCTGAAACACTCTGTCTGTTGAAACTGCAAGCAGACATTCGGGGTGCTAAGGGGCCTGCAGTGGAAAAAGGAATATCTTCAAATAAAAACTACACAGAATCATTCTGTGAAACTTCTTTCTACTCTGTGCATTTAACAAAAAGAGTTGAACCTTACTTTTGAGTGAGAAGTTCTGAAATTCTCTTTCTGTAGAAACTGCATACGGACATTCGGAGCGCTAAGAGGCCTACAGTGGGAAAAGGAATATCTTCAAAAAAAACTACACAGAAGCATTCTGTGAAACTTCTTTCTGATTGGTGCATTCAACTAGCATAGTTGAAACTTAATTTTATTGAGCAGTTCTGAAACTCTCTTTCTGTAGAAACTGCTAGCGGCCATTCAGAGCGCTAAGGGGCCTTTTGTGGAAAAAGCAATATCTTTAAATAAAAACTACACAGAAGCATTCTGCGAAACTTCTTGCTGTTCTGTGCATTCAACTAACAGAGTTGAAGCTTACTTTTGATTGAGCAGTTCTGAAACACTCTTTCTGTAGAAACTGCAAGTGGACATTCGGAGCGCTAAGAGGCCAATAGTGGAAAAAGGAATATCTTCAAATAAAAACTACACAGAAGCATTCTGCGAAACTTCTTTCTGATCTGTGCATTCAAGTAACAGAGTTAAACATTCCTTTTGATTGAGAAGTTCTGGACCTCTCTTTCTGTAGAAACTGAAAGCGGACATTCGGAGCGCTAAGAGGCCTAGAGTGGAAAATGGAATATCTACAAATAAAAACTACACAGAAGCATTCTGTGAAACTACCTTCTGATCTGTGCATTCAACTAACAGACTTGAACCTTACTTTTGAATCAGAAGTTCTGAAAATCTCTCTGTAGAAACTGCAAGCGGACATTTGGAGCACTAATTTGCCTACAGTGGAAAAAGGAATATCTTCAAATAAAAACTACACAGAAGCATTTTGTGAAACTTCTTTATGATCCATTCATTTACGGAGCAGGCTTGAACCTTACTTTTGATTGAGGAGTTTTGAAACACTCTTTTTTTTGAAACTGCAAGTGGACATTCGGAGCACTAAAGGGCCTATAGTGGAAAAAGGAATAGCTTCAAATAAAAACTACACAGAAACATTCTGTGAAATTTCTTTATGATCCATACATTCAGGTAACAGAGTTGAACCTTACTTTTGAATCAGAAATGCTGAAACTCTCTCTCTGTAGAAATTGTAAGGGGACATTTGGAGTGTTAAAGGGCCTACAGTGGATAAAGTAATATCTTCAAATAAAAACTACACAGAAGCATTCTGCGAAACTCCTTTCTGATCTGTGCATTCAACTAACAGAGTTGAAGCTTACTTTTGATTGAGAAGTTCTAGACCTCTGTTTCTGTAGAAACTGCAAGTGGACATTCGGAGTGCTAAGAGGCCTATAGTGGAAAAAGGAATATCTTCAAATAAAAACGTACAGAAGCATTCTGTGAAACTTCTTTCTGATCTGCATATTCAACTAACATAGTTGAACCTTACTTTTGGATCAGAAGATCTCAAACTGTCTCTCTGTAGAAACTGCTAGTGGACAGTTGGAGCGCTGAGGGGCCTATAGTGGAAAATGATATATCTTCAAATAGAAACTACACAGAGGCATTCTGCGAATGCTTTTTCTGTTCTGTGCATTTACCTAGTAGGGTTGAAATTTACTATTGATTGAGGAGTTTTGAAACACTCTTTTTGTAGAAACTGCAAGATGACATTCGGAGCAGTAAGGGGCCTATAGTGGAAAAAGGAATATCTTCAAATAAAAACTACACAGAAACATTGTGCGAAACTTCTTCCTGATCTTTACATTCAACTAGCAGAGTTGAAAGTTACTTTTGATTGAGAATTTCTGAAATACTCTTTCTGTAGGAACTGCAGGCAGACATTCTGATCGCTAAGGGGCCTACAGTGGGAAAAGGAATATCTTCAAATAAAAGCTACAATGAAGCATGGTGAGAAACTTCTTTCTGGTCTGTCCATTCAACTATCAGAGTTGAACCTTACTTTTGATTGAGCAGTTCTGAAACACAGTTTCTGTAGAAACTGCAAGCGGACATTCTGAGCACTTAGGGGCCTAGAGTGGGAAAAGGAATATCTTCAAATACAAACTACACTGAAGCATTCTGTGAAACTACTTTCTGATCTGTGCATTCAACTAGCAGGTTTGAACCTTACATTTGATTGACAGGTTCTGAAACTCTCTTTTTGTAGAAACTGCAAGTGAACATTCGTAGCGCTAAGCGGCGTATAGTGGAAAAAGGAATATCTTCAAATAAAAACTACACAGAAGCATTCTGCGAAACTTGTTTCTAATCTGTGCATTCAGCTAGCAGTATTGAACCTTAGTTTTGATGGAGGAGTTCTGAAACTCTCTATCTTCATAAACTGCAACTGGATATTCGAAGCGCCTAGGGGACTATAGTGGAAAAAGGAATATCTTCAAATAAAAATGACACAGAAGCATTCTACGAAACTTCTTTCTGATCTGTGCATACATCTAACAGAGTTGAACCTTACTTTTGATTGTGAAGTTCTGAAACTCTCTTTCTGTAGAAACTGCAAGAGGACATTCGGAGCGCTAAGGGGCCTATAGTGTAAAAAGGAATACCTTCAAATAAAAACTACACAGAAGCATTCTGTGAAACTTCACCCTGATCTGTCAATTCAACAAACAGAGTTGAACCTTACTTTTGATTGAGCAGTTCTGAAACACTCTTTCAGGAGAAACTGCAAGCGGACATTCGGAGCGCAAGGAGGCCTATATTGGAAAAAGAAATATCTTCGAATAAAAACTACACAGTACCATTATGGAAAACTTCTTTGTGATCTGTGCATTCCACAAGCAGAATTCAAGCTTGCTTTTTTTTGAGGAGTTCTGAAGCACTCTTTCTGTGGAAACTGCAGGAGTACATACGAAGCGCTAAGGGGCCTATTGTGGAAAAAGGAATATCTTCAAATAAAAACTAAACAGAAGCATTCTGTGAAACTTCTTTCTGATCTGTGCATTCAACTAACAGAGTTGAACCTTAGTTTTGATTGAGAAGTTCTGAAAGTCTCTTTCTGTAGAAACTGCAAGTGGACATTCGGAGAGCTAAGGGGCCTGTCGTGGAAAAAGGATTATCTTCAAATAAAAACTACACAGAAGCATTCTGCGAAACTTTTTTCTGATTTGTGCATTCAACTAGCAGAGTTGAACCTTACTTTTGACTGAGCAGTTCTGAAACACTCTTTCTGTAGAAACTGCAAGCGGATACTCGGAGCGCTAAGGGGCCTATAGTGGAAAAAGAAATGTCTTCAACAAAAACTACACAGCAGCATTCTGTTAGCCTACTTTCGGATCTGTGCATTCAACTAGCAGAGTTGAACGTGACTTTTGATTGAGGAGTTTTGAACCACTCTTTCTGTAGAAACTTCAAGCAGACATTTGGAACTCTATGTGGCCTATAGTGGAAAAAGGAATATCCTCAAATAAAAACTACACAGAAGCATTCTGTGAAACTTCTTTCTGATTTGTGCTTTCAACTATCAGAGTTGAACCTTACTTTTGATTGAGAATTTGTGGACCTCTCTTTCAGTGGAAACCGCAAGCGGACATTCGGAGCGCTAAGAGGCCTATAGCAGAAAAGGAAATATCTTCAAATAAAACCTACACAGAAGCATTCCGTGAAACTTCTTTCTGATCTGTGCATTCAACTAACAGAGTTCATCCTTACTTTTGATTGAGCAGTTCTGAAACACTCTTTCTGTAGAAACGGCAAGCATAAATTCTAAGCGCTACGGTGCGTATAGTGGAAAAAGGAATATCTTCAAATAAAAACTACACAGAAGCATTCTGCAAAACTTCTTTCAGATCTGTGCATTCAAATAACAGAGTTGAACATTACTTTTGATTGAGAAGTTCTGAAATTCTCTTTCTGAAGAAACTGCAAACAGACATTCGGAGCGGTAAGGGTCCTATAGTGGAAAACGGAATATCTTCAAATAAAAACTACACGGAAGCATTCTCCGAAACTTCTTTCTCATCTGTGCATTCAACTAGAAAGGTTGAACCTTACTTTTGATTGAGGAGTTTTGAAACACTCTTTCTGTAGAAACTGCAAGCAGACATTCGGAGCATAAAAGGGGCCTATATTTGAAAAAGGAATATCTTCACATAAAAACTACACAGAAGCATTCTGCAAAACTTCATTCTGTTCTGTGCATTTAACAAGCAAGGTTGAACCTTACTTTTGATTGAGGAGTTCTGAAACACTGTTTCTGTAGAAACTGCAAGCGGACATTAGGAGCGCTAAGAGGCCTATAGTGGAAAAAGGAATATCTTCAAATAAAAACTACACAGAAGCATACTGCCAAACTTAATTCTGATCTGTGCATTCAACTACCAGAGTTGAACCTTACTTTGATTCAGCAGTTCTGATACACTCTTTCTGTAGAAACTGCAAGCCGACATTCGGAGCGCAAAAAGGAGTATAGTGGAAAAAGTAATATCTTCAAATAAAAAGTACAAAGAAGCATTCTGCGAGACTTTTTTCTGATATGTGCCTTCAACTAGCATAGTTGAGGCTTACTTTAGATTGAGGAATTTTGAAACACTCTTTCTGTAGAAACTGCAAGCTGACATTCTGAGCGCTATGGGAACTACAGTGGAAAAATTAATATCTTCAAATAAAAACTACACAGAAGCATTCTGTGAAACTTCTTTCTGATCTGTGCATTCAACTAACAGAGTTGAACCTTACTTTTGATGGAGAAGTTTTGAAACTGTCTTTCTGTATGAACCGCAAGCGTACATTCGGGGCGATAAGTGGTCTATAGTGGAATATGTAATATCTTCAAATACAAACTGCACAGAAACATTCTGCGAAACTACTTTCTGATCTGTGCATTCAACTAAGAGAGTTGAATCGTACTTTTGATTGAGGAGTTCTGAAACACTCTTTCTGTAGAAACTGCAAGCGGACATTCGGAGCGCTTAGAGGCCTATAGTGGAAAAAGAAATATCTTCAAATAAAAACTACACAGAAGGATTCTGCCTAAATTATTTCTGATCTGTGCATTCAACTAGCAGAGTTGAACCTCACTTTTAATTGAGGAGTTTTGAAACACTCCTTCTGTAGAAACTGCAAGCGGACATTCGGAGCGCTAGGAAGCCTACAGCGAAAGTAGAAATATCTTCTAACAAAAACTACACAGAAGCATTCTGCGAGGCTACTTTCTGATCTGTGCATTCAACTAGCAGAGTTGAAACTTACTTTTGATTGAGCAGTTCTGAAACTCTCTTTCTGCAGAAAGTGCAATTGCACATTCATAGCGCTTAGGGGCCTATAGAAAAGAGAGGAATATCTTCAAATAAAAACTACATAGAAGCACTCTGCGAAACGTCTTTCTGATCTGTGCATTCAACTAGCAGCGTTGAACCTTACTTTTGATTGAGGAGTTCTGATACTCTCTTTCTGTAGAAACTGCAAGTGGACATTTTGAGCGCTTAGGGGACTATATTGGAAAAAGGAATATCTTCGAATAAAAACTACACAGAAGAATTCTGCAAAACTTCTTTCTTATCTGTGCTTTCAAATAGCAGAGTTCAACCTTACTCTTGAATAAGGAGTTTTGAGACACTCTTTCTGTTGAATCTGCAATCGGATATTCGGAGCGCTAAGGGTCCGATAGTGGAAAAAGGAATATCTTCAAATAAAAACTACACAAAAGCATTCTGCGAAACTTCTTTCTGATCTGTGCATTCAACTATCACAGTTGAACCTTACTTTTGATTGAGAAGTTCTGAAACTCTCTTTCTTTAGAATCTGGAAGTGGACATTCACAATGCTAAGGGGCCTATTGTGGAAAAAAGAATATCTTCATATAAAAACTACACAGAACCATTCTGCAAGACTTCTTTCCAATCGGTGCATTCAACTAGCAGAGTTGAACCTTACTTTTGATTGCGGAGTTTTGAGACACACTTTCTGGAGAAACTGCAAGCGGACGTTCAGAGCACTAAGGGGCCTATAGTGGATAAAGGAATATCTTCAACTAAAAACTACACAGAAGCATTCTGTGAAACTTCTTTCTGGTCTGTGAATTCAACTAGCAGAGTTGAACCTTACTTTTGATTGAGCAGTTTTGAAACACTCTTTCTGTAGAAACTGCATGCGGACAATCGGAGCTCTCAAGGGCCTATAGTGGGAAAAGGAATATCTTCAAATAGAAACTACACAGAAGCAATCTGTGAAACTTCTTTCTGATCTGTGCATTGAACTAGCAGAGTTGAACCTTACATTTGACTGAGAATTTCTGAAACACTCTTTCTGTAGAAACTGGAAGCAGACATTCAGAGCGCTAAGTGGACTATAGTGGAAAAAGGAATATATTAAAATAAAAACTACACAGAGGCATTCTGTGAAACTTCTTTGTGATCTGTGCATTCAACCAGCAGAGTTGAAACTTACTTTTGAATGAGCAGTTCTGAAACACTCTTTCTGTAGAAACTGCAAGTGAACATTTGTAGCGCTAAGGGGCCTACAGTGGATAACAGAATATCTTCAAATAAAAACTACACAGAAGCATTCTGCGAAACTTCCTTCTGATCTTTGCATTGAACTAGAAGAGTTGAACCTTCCTTTTGATTGAGGAGTTCTGAAACACTTTTTCTGTGGCAACTGCAAGTGGAAATTCGGTGCGCTAAGGGGCCTATACTGGAAAAAAGAATATCTTCCAACAAAAACTACACAGAAGCATTCTGTGAAACTTCTGTATGATCTGTGCATTCAACCAACAGAGTTGAACCTTACATTTGACTGAGAATTTCTGAAAATCTCTTTCTGTAGAAACTGCAAGCGGATATTCGGAATGCTAAGGGGCCTATAGTTTAAAAAGGAATAACTCCAAATAAAAACTACACAGAAGCATTCTGCGAGACAACTTTTTGATCTGTGCATTCAACTACCACAGTTCAACCTTATATTTGATTGAAGAGTTCTGAAACACTCTTTCTATAGAAACTGCAAGTGGACAATCGGACCCCTAAGGGGCCTATATAGGAAAAGGAATAACTTCAAATAATAACTACAGGAAATCATTCTATGAAACTACTTTCTGATCTGTCTGGTCAACAAGCAGACTTCAAAATTACTTTTGATTGAGCAGTTCTGAAACACTCTTTCTGTGGAAACTGCAAGTGGACAATCGGAGCGCTAAGGGGCCTATTGTGGAGAAAGGAATATCTTCAAATAAAAACTACACAGAACATTCTGCGAAACTACTTCCTGATCTGTGTATTCAACTAGCTGTGTTCAACTTTACTTTTGATTGAGGAGTTCTGAAACACTCTTTCTGTAGAAACTGCAAAGGGACATTCGGAGTGCCAAAGGGCCTATAGTGGAAAAAGGAATGCCTTCAAATAAAAACTATGGAGATGCATTCTGTGAAACATCTTACTGATCTGTGCATGCAACTAACAGAGTTGAACATTACTTTTGATTGAGATCTTCTGAAACTCTCTTTCTGTAGAAACTACAAGAGGACATTAGGAGCCCTAAGAGGCCTATAGTGGAAAAAGGAATATCTTCAAATAAAAACTACACAGAAGCATTCTGTGGACTTCTTTCTGATCTGTGCATTCAACTAGCAGAGTTGAACCTTACTTTTGATTGAGGAGTTTTGAGACACTCTTTCTGTAGAAACTGCAAGCGGACTTTCGAAGTGCTAAGGGGCCTAGAGTGGATAAAGGAATACCTTCAAATTAAAACTACACAGAAGCATTCTGTGAAACTTCTTGATGATCTGTGCATTCAACTAGCAGAGTTGAACTTTACTTTTGATTGAGCGGTTCTGAAACACTCTTTCTGTTGAAACTGCAAGCAGACATTCGGAGCTCTAAGGGGCCTATAGTGGGAAAAGAATTATCTTCAAATAGAAACTACACAGAAGCAATCTGCGAAATTTCTTTCTGATCTGTGCATTCAACTAGCAGAGTTGAAACTTACTTTTGATTGAGCAGTTCTGAAACACTCTTTCTGTAGAAACTGTAAACTCACATTTGGAGCACTAAGGGGCCTAAAGTGGAAAAAGTAATATCTTCAAATAAAAACAATAAAGAAGCATTCTGCGAAAATTTTTCTGATCTCTGCGTTCAACAAGCAGGGTTAAAAGTTACTTTTGATTGAGAAGTTCTGAAACATTCTTTCTGTGGAAACTGCAAGCAGACATTCGGAGCGCATAGTGGCCTATTGGGGAAAAAGGAATATCTTCAAATAAAAACTACACAAAACATTCTGCGAAACATCTTTCTGATCTGTGTATTCAACTAGCAGAGTTCAAGTTTACTTCTCATTGAGCAGTTCTGAAACACTCTTTCTATAGAAACTGCAAAGGGACATTCGGAGGGCTAAAGGGCCTATAGTGGAAAAAGGAATATCTTCAAACAAAAACTACACAGAATCATACTGCGAAACTTCTTTCTGATCTGTGCATTCAACTAACAGGGTTGAAACTTACTTTTGATTGGGAAGTTCTGAAACACTTTCTTTAGAAACTGCAAGTGGACATTCGCAGCGCTAAGGGGCCTAAAGTGGAAAAAGGAGTATCTTCAAATAAAAAATACACAGAAGCAATCTGCGAAACTACTTTCTGATCCGTGCATTCCACTAGCAGAGTTGAAACATACTTTTGATTGAGGAGTTCTGAAACACTCTTTCTGTTGAAACTGCAAGCGGACATTCTGAGCGCTAAGGGGACTATAGTGGAAAAAGGAATATCTTCAAAAAAACTACAGAGAAAATTCTTCGAAACGTCTTTCCAATCTGTGCATTCAACTAGCAGAGTTGAACCCTACTTTTGATTGAGCCTTTCTGAAACACTGTTACTGTTGAAACTGCAAGCGGACATTCTGAGCGCTAAGGGGACTATAGTGGAAAAAGGAATATCTTCGAATAAAAACTACACAGAAGCATTGTGCAAAACAACTTTCTGGTCTGTGCATCCAACTAGCATAGTTGAACCTTACTTTTGATTGAGCAGTTCTGAAAGACTCTTTCTGTAGAAACTGCAAGTGGAGATTCGGAGCGTGAAAGGGCATATACAGGAAAAAGGAGTATCTTCAAATAAAAACTACACAAAATCATTCTGGGAAACTTCTTTCTGATCTCTGCATTTAACTAAAAGAGTTGAGCTTTACTTATGATTGAGAATTTCTGAAACTCTCTTTCTGTAGAATCTGCAAGCGGACATTAGGAGTGTCAAGTGGCCTATAGTGGAAAAAGGAAAGTCTTCAAATAAAAACTACGGAGAAGCATTCTGCGAAACATCTCACTGATCCGTGCATTCAATTAACAGAGTTGAATATTACTTTTGGTTGAGAATTTCTGAAACTCTCTTTCTGTAGAAACTGCAAGCGGACATTACGAGCGGTAAGGGGCCTATTGTGGAAAAAGGAATATCTTCAAATAAAAACTACACAGAAGCATTCTGTGAAACTTCTTTCTGATATGTGCATTCAAGTAACAGAGTTGAACCTCCTTTTGATCGAGAAGTTCTGAAACTCTCTTTCTGTAGAAAATGCAAGCGGACATTTAGAGCGCTAAGAGGTCTATAGTGGAAAAAGGAATATCTTCAAATATAAACTACACAGAAGCATTCTGCGAAACTACTTTCTGATCTGCGCATTGAACTAGCAGCGTTGAATCTTACTTTTGATTGAGGAGTTTTGAAACAACCTTTCTGGGGAAACTGCAAGCAGAAATTCGGAGTGCTAAGGGGCCTATAGTGGAAAAATGAATATGTTCAAATAAAAACTACACAGAAGCATTCTGCGAAACTACTTTCTGAGCTGTGAATTCAACTAGCAGAGTTGAAACTTACTTTTGATTGAGCAGTTCTGAAACACTCTTTCTGTAGAAACTGCAAGCGGACATTCAGAGCGCTAACCGGCCTATAGTGGAAAAAGAATATCTTCAAATAAAAACTACACAGAAGCATTCTGTGACACCTCCTTCTGATCTGTGCATTCAACTGAGTTGAACCTTAATTGTGATTGAGAAGTTCTGAAAATCTCCTTCTGTAGAAACTGCAAGTGGACATTTGGACCGCAAAGTGGCCTGTATTGGAAAAAGGAATATCTTCAAATAAAAACTGCACAGAAGCATTTTGAAGAACGTCTTTCTGATCTGTGCATTTAACTGGCAGAGTTGAACCTTACTTTTGATTGACGAGTTCTGAAACACTCTTTCTGTAGAAACTGCAAGTGGACATTCAGTGTACTATGGGACCTACATTGGAAAAAGGAAGGTCTTCAAATAAAAACTGCAGAGAAGCATTCTGCGAGACTATTTTCTGTTTTGTGCATTCAACTAGTAGAGCTGAACCATACTTTTGATTGAGCAGTTCTAAAACTCTGTTTCTGTAGAAACTGCAAGCCGAGATTCGGAGCACTTAGAGGCCTATAGTGGAAAAAGTAATGTATTCAAATAAAAACTAGACAGAAGCATTTTGCGAAAATTCTTTCTGAACTGTGCATTCAACTACCGGAGTTGAACCTTACTTTTTATTGAGCAGTTCTGAAACTCTCTTTCTGTAGAAACTGGAAACGGACATTGAGAGCGCAAAGGGGCCTATAGTGCAAAAAGGAATATCTTCAAATAAAAACTACACAAAAACATACTGGGAAATGACTTTCTGATCTGTGCATTCAACTAGCAGAGTTGAAATTTACCTTTGATTGAGCATTTCTGAAACACTCTTTAAGTAGAAACTGCAAGTGGACATTCCGTGCGTTAAGGGGCCTAAAGTGGAAAAAGGCATATCTTCAAGTGAAAACTACACAGTAGCATTCTGCGAAACTTCTTTCTGATCTGTGCATTCAACTAGCAGAGTTGAAACTTACATTTGATTGAGGAGTTCTGAAACACACTTTCTGTAGAAACTGGAAGTCTACATGCAGAGCGCTAAAGGGCCTATAAAGGAAAAAGGAGTATCTTCAAAAAAAAAACTAAACAGAAGCATTCTGCGAAACGTCTTCCAGATCTGTGCATTCAACTAGCAGAGTTGAAACTTACTTTTGATTGAAGAGGTTTGAAACACTCTTTCTGTAGAAACTGCAAGTGGAAAAGCGGAGGGCTAAGGGGCCTACAGTGGAAAAAGGAATATCATCAAATGAAAACTACACAGGAGCATTCTACGAAACTTCTTTCTGATCCATGCATTCAACTACCAGAGATGAAACTTACTTTGAATGAACAGTTCTGAAACTCTCTTTATGTACAAACTGCAAGTGGACAATCGGAGCACTAAGGGGCCTATACAGGCAAAAGGAATATCTTCAAATAAAAACTACACAGACAGGATTCTGTGAAACGTCTTTCTAATCTGTGCATTCAACTAACAGAGTTGAACCTTTCTTTAGATTGAGAAGTCCCGAGACTCTTTTTCGGTAGAAACTGCTGGTGGACATTCGGAGCGCTTAGGGGCCTACAGTGGAAAAAGGAATATCTTCAAATAAAAACTACACAGAAGCATTCTGTGAACCTTCTTTCAGTTCTGCCCATTCAACTAACAGAGCTGAAGCTTACTTTTGATTGAGCAGTCCTGAAAAACTCTTTCGGTAGAAACTGCAAGTTGACATTCCGAATGCTAAAGGGCCTATAGTGGAAAAAGGGATATCTTCAAATAAAAACTACACAGAAGCATTCTGTGAAACTTCTTTCTGCTCTGTGCATTCAACTAGCAGTGTTGAAGCTTACTTTTGATTGAGCAGTTCTGAAACACCCTTTCTGTAGAAACTGCAAGTGGACATTCGGAGCGCTAAAAGGCCTATAGTGGAAAAAGTAATATCTCCAAATAAAAACTAAACAAAAGCATTCTGTGAAACTTCTTCATGTTCTGTCCATTCAACTAACAGAGCTGAAGCTTACTTTTGATTGAGCAGTCCTGAAAAACTCTTTCGGTAGAAACTGCAAGTTGACATTCCGAACGCTAAAGGGCCTATAGTGAAAACGAGAATATCTTCAAATAAAAACTACACAGAAGCATTCTCTGAAAATTCCTTCTATTCTGTTCATTCAACTAACAAACTTGAAGCTTACTTTTGATTGAGCAGTTCTGAAACACCCTTTCTGTAAAAACTGCAAGTGGACATTTGGAGCACTAGGGGTCCTATACTGGAAAAATAAATATTTCCGAATAAAAACGACACAGAACAATTCTGTGAAAGTTATTTCTTTTCTGTCCATTCACCTAACAGAGTTGAAGCTCAGTTTTGACCGAACAGTTCTGAAACACTCTTTCTGTAGAAACTGCCAGTGGACAATCTGAACGCTAAGGGGCCTA
Source organism: Nomascus leucogenys (assembly GCF_006542625.1). Lineage (NCBI taxonomy): Eukaryota > Metazoa > Chordata > Mammalia > Primates > Hylobatidae > Nomascus > Nomascus leucogenys. The sequence continues at coordinate 51,202 of NW_022097601.1, forward strand.
TAGTGGAAAAAGGAATAGCTTCAAATAAAAATTACACAGAAGCATATTGTGAAACTTCTTTCTGTTCTGTCCATTCAACTGTCAGAGTTGAAGCTTACTTTTCATTGCGCAATTCTGAAACACTCTTTCTGTTGAAACTGCAAGTGGAAATTCGGAGCGCTAAGGGGGCTGTAGTGTAAAAAGTAATATCTTCAAATAAAAACTAAACAGAAGCATTCTGTGAAACTTCTTACTGTCCTGTGCATTCAACTAACAGAGTTGAAGCTTACTTTTGATTGAGCAGTTCTGAAACTCTCTTTATGTAGAAACTGCAAGTTGACATTTCAAGCGCCAAAGGGCCTAAGGTGGAAAAAGTTATATCTTCAAATGAAGACTACAAAGAAGCATTCTGTGAAAATTCTTTCTGTACTGTTTATTCAACTAACAGAGTTGAAGTTTACATATGATTGAGGAGCTCTGAAACACTGTTTCTGTAGAAACTGCAAGGTGACATTCAGAGCGCTAAGGGGCGTATACTGGAAAAAGAAATATCTTCAAATAAAAACTACACAGAAGCATTCTGTGAAACTACTTTCTGTTCTGTCCATTCAACTAACAGAGTTGAAGCTTACTTTTGATTGAGCAGTTCTGAAACACTCTTTCTGTAGAAACTGCAAGTTGATATTTCGAGCGCTAAAGGTCCTATAGAGGAAAAAGGAATATCTTCAAATAAAAACTACACAGAAGTTTTCTGTGAAACTTCTTTCTGTTCTGTGCATTCAACTAACAGAGTTGAAGCTTACTTTGACTGAGCAGTTCTGAAACACTCTTTCCTTAGAAACTGCAAGTGGACATTCTGAATGTTAAGGGGCCTCTAGAGGAAAAAGGGTATCTCCAAATTAAAACTACACAGAAGAATTCTTTGCAACTTCTTTCTGTTCTGTGCCTTCACCTAACACAGTTGAAGCTTTCTATTGATTGAGCACTTCTGAAACACTCTTTCTGTATAAACTGCAAGTGGACATTCTGAACGCTAAGGGTCTTATAGTGGAAAAAGGGATATCTTCAAATAAATACTACTCAGAAGCATTCTGTCAAACTTCTTTCTGTTCTGTGCATTCAACTAACAGAGTTGAAGCTTACAATTGATTGAGCAGTTCTGAAACACCCTTTCTGTAGAAACTGCAAGTGGACATTCGGAGCGCTAAAGGGCCTATAGTGGAAAAAGTAATATCTCCAAAAAAAACCACACAGAAGCATTCTGTGAAGCTTCTTTCTGTTCTGTGCATTCAACTGACAGATTGAAACTTGCTTTTGATTGAGCAGTTCTGCAACACTCTTTCTGTAGAAACTGCAAGTGGACATTCCGAGGGCTAAGGGGCCTATAGTGGAAAAAGGAATATCTTCAAATAAAAACTACACAGAAGCATTCTGCGAAACTTCTTGCTGTTCTGTCCATTCAAATCACAGAGTTGAAGCTTACTTTTGATTGAGCAGTTCTGAAACACCCTTTCTGTAGAAACTGCATTTGGACATTCAGAGCGCTAAGGGGCCTATAGTGGAAAAAGGAATATCTCTGAATGAAAACTACACAGAAGCATTCTGTGAAACTTCTTTCTGTTCTGTGCATTCAACTAACAAAGTAGAAGCTTAGTTTTGATTCAGCAGTTCTGAAACCCTCTTTTTGTAGAAATTGCAAGCGGACATTCTGAATGCTAAGGGGCGTGTAGTGGAGAAACGTATATCTTCGAATAAAAACTACACAGGAGCATTCTGTGAAACTTCTTTCTGTTCTCTCCATTCAACTAACAGAGTTGAAGGTTACTTTTGATTGAGGAGTTCTGAAACACACTTTCTGTAGAAACTGCAGGAGGACACTCCGAGCGCTAAGGGGCTTATAGTGGCAAAAGGTATATCTTCAAATAAAACCTACACAGAAACATTCTGTGAAACTTCTATCTGTTCTGTCAATTCAACTAATAGAGGTGAAGCTTACTTTTGATTGAGCAGTTCTAAAACACTCTTTCTTTTGAAACTGCAAGTTGACATTCCGAGTGCTAAAGAACGTACAGTGGAAAAAGGGATATCTTCAAATAAAAACTACACAGTAGCATTCTGTGAAACTTCTTTCTGTTCTGTCCATTCAACTAACAGAGTTGAAGCTTACTTATGATACAGCAGTTCTGAAACACCCTTTCTGTAGGAACTGCAAGTGGACATTCGGAGCGCTCATTGGCCGATAGTGGAAAAAGGACTTTCTCGAAATAAAAACTACACAGAAGCATTCTGTGAAACTTCTTACTGTTCTGTGCATTCAACTAACAGATTTGAAGCTTACTTTTGATTGAGCAATTCTGAAACACTCTTTCAATAGAAACTGCAAGTTGACATTCCGAGCGCTAAGGGTCCTATCGTGGAAAACTTAATATCTCCAAATAAAAACTACACAGAAGAATTCCCTGAAAATTCTTTCTGTTCTGTGCATTCAAATGACAGAGTTGAAGCTTACTTTTGATTGGGCAGTTCTGAAACACTTTCTGTAGAAAGTGCACGCTGACATATCGAGTGAAAAATGGCCTATAGTGGAAAAAGGTATATATTCAAATAAAAACTACACAGAAGCATTCTCTGAAACTGCTTTCTGTTCTGTGCATTCAACTAACGGAGTTGAAGCTTACTTTTGATTGAGCAGTTCTGAAACACTGTTTCTGTAGAAACTGCAAGTGGACAGTCAGAGAGCAAAGGGGCCTATAGTGGAAAAAGAGATGTCTTCAAATAAAAACTACAAAGAAGCATTCTGTGAAACTTCTTTCTGTTCTGTGCGTTCAACTAACAGATTTGAAGCTTACTTCTGATTGAGCAGTTCTGAAACACTCCTTCTGTAGAAACAGCCAGTGGACATTCTGAACGCTAAGGGGCCTATAGAGGAAAAAGGGATATCTTCAAATAAAAACTACACAGAAGCATTCTGTGAAACTACTTTCTGTTCTGTGCATTTAATTAACAGGGTTGAAGCTATCTTTTGATTGAGCAGTTCTGAAACACTCTTTCTGTAGAAAATAGAAGTGGAAATTCCTAGCGCAAAAGGGCCGACAGTGGAAAAAAGAATATCTTCAAATAAAAACTACATAGAAGCATTCTGTCAGACTTCCTTCTGTTCTGTGCATTCAACTAACAAAGTTGAAGCTTTCTTTTGATTGAGCAGTTCGGAAATACCCTTTCTGTACACAATGCAAGTGGACATTCCGAGCGCTAACGGGCCTATAGTGGAAAAGGAAACATATTCAATTAAAAACTACACAGAAGCATTCTGTGAAACATCTTTCTGTTCTGTCAATTCAACTAACCGTGTTGAAGCTTACTTTTGATTGAGCAGTTCTGAAACTCTCATTCTGTAGAAACTGCAAGGTGACAATTCGAGCGCAAAAGGGCTTATAGTGGAAAAAGGGATGTCTTCGAATAAAAATTACACAGAAGCATTCTGTGAAACTTCTTTCTGTTCTGTGCATTCAAGTAACAGAATGAAACCTTACTTTTGATTGAGCAATTCTGAAACACCCTTTCTGTAGAAAATGCAAGTGGATATTCGGAGCACTATGGGGCCTGTCGTGGAAAAAGTAATAACTCCAAATAAAAACTACACAGAAGCATTCTGTGAAACTTCTTACTGCTCCGTGCATTCTACTAACAGAGTTGAAGCTTACTTTTGATAGAGCAGATCTGAAACACCCTTTCTGTAGAAACTACAAGTGGACATTCGGAACGCTAAGGGGCCAGCAGTGGAAAAAGTAATATCTCCAAATAAAAACTACACAGAAGCATTCTGTGAAACTTCTTACTGTTCTGTCCACTCAACTCACCGAGTTGAAGCTTACTTTTCATTGCGCAATTCTGAAACACTCTTTCTGTAGAAACTGCAAGTTGACATCTCGAGCGCTAAAGGAAATATAGTGGAAAAAGGAATATCTTCAAATAAAAACTACACAGAAGCATTCTGTGAAACTTCTTTCAGTTCTGTCCATTCAATTCACAGAGTTGAAGATTACTTTTGATTGGCCAGTTCTGAAACTCTCTTTCTGTAGAAACTGCCAGTTGACATTTCGAGCAATTAAGGGCCTAGAGTGGCAGAAAAGATATCTTCAAATAAAAACTACACAGAAGCATTCTGTGAAACTACTTTCTATTCTGTGCACTCAACTAACAGAGTTGAAGCATACATTTGATAGAGCAGTTCTGAAACACTCTTTCTGTAGAAACTCCAAGTGGACATTCTGAACGCTAAGGGGCCTATAGAGTAAAAGGGGATATCTTCAAACAAAAACTACACAGAAGCATTCTGCGAAACTTCTTCCTGTTCTGTCCATTCAACTAACAGAGTTGAAGCTTACTTTTTATTGAGCAGTTCTGAAACACACTTTCTGTAGAAACTGCAACTGGACATTCTGAAAGCTAAGGTTCCTATAGTGGAAGAAGGTATATCTTCAAATAGAAACTACACAGAAGTGTTCTGTGAAACATCTTTCTGTTCTGTGCATTCAACTAACGGAGTTGAAGCTTACTTTTGATTGAGCAGTTCTGAAACACTCTTTCTGTAGAAACTGAAAGTGGACATTCTGATAGCTTAGGGGCCTATAGTGAAGAAGGTATATCTTCAAATAAATCTAAACAGAAGCTTTCTGTGAAACTTCTTTCTGTTCTGTGCATTCAACTAACAGAGTTGAAGCTTACTTTTGATTGAGCAGTTCTGAAACACTCTTTCTGTAGAAACTGAAAGTGGACATTCTGATAGCTTAGGGGCCTATAGTGGAAGAAGGTATATCTTCAAATAAATCTACACAGAAGCGTTCTGTGAAACTTCTTTCTGTTCTGTGCATTCAACTAACAGAGTTGAAGCTTACTTTTTATTGAGCAGTTCTGAAACACCCTTTCTGTAGAAACTGCAAGTGAATATTCGGAGCGCTACAGGGCCTATAGTGGAAAAAGTAATATCTCCGAATAAAAACTACACAGAAGCATTCTGTGAATCTTCTTTCTGTTCTGTGCATTCAACTGAGTTGAAGCTTAGTTTTGATTGAGCAGTTCAGAAACACTCTTTTTGTAGTAAGTCCAAGTGGACATTCTGAATGCTAAGTGGCCTATAGTGGAAAAAGGAATATCTTCAAATAAAAACTACACAGAAGCATTCTGTGAAACTTCTTTCTCTTCTGTGCATTCAACTAACAGATTTGAAGATTACTATTGATTGAGCAGTCCTGAAACACTCTTTCTGTAAAAACTGCAAGTTGACATTTCGAGCGCTAAAGGCCCTATAGTGGCAAAAGGGATATCTTCAAATAAAAACTACACAGAAGCATTCTGTGAAACTTCTTTCTGTTCTGTGCATTCAACTAACATGGTTGAAGCTTACTTTTGATTGAGCAGTTCTGAAACACTGTTTCTGTAGAAACTGGAAGTTGACATTCCGAGCGCTAAGCTGCCTATAGTGGAAAAAGGTATGTCTTCAAATAAAAACTACACAGAAGCATTCTCTGAAACTTCTTTCTCTTCTGTCCGTTCAACTAACACAGTTGAAGGTTCCTTTTGATTGAGCAGTTCTGAAAAACTCTTTCTGTAGAAACTGCAATTTGACATTCCGAGCGCTAAATTGCCTATAGTGGAAAAAGGGATATCCTCAAAGAAAAACTACACAGAAGCATTCTGTGAAACTTCCTTCTGTTCTGTGCATTCATCTAACAGAGTTGAACCTTACCTTTGATTGAGCAGTTCTGAAACACCATTTCTGTAAAACTGCAAGTCGACATTCAGAGCACTAAGTGGCCTATAGTGGAAAAAGCAATAACCACGAATAAAAACTACACAGAAGCATTCTGTGAAACTTCTTACTTTTCCGTGCATTCTACTGACAGAGTTGAAGCTTACTTTTGATTAAGCAGTTGTGAAACACCCTTTCTGTAGAAACTGCAATTAGACATTCGGAGCACTAAGTGGCCTATAGTGGAAAAAGAAATAACCCCGAATAAAAACTACACAGAAGCATTCAGTGAAACTTCATCCTGTTCCGTTCGTTCAACTAACAGACTTGAAGCTTACCTTTGATTGAGCAGTCCTGAAACAGCCTTTCTGTAGAAACTGCAAGTGGACATTCTGAACGCTAAGGGGCCTTTAGTGGAAAAAGGATTATCTTCAAATAAAACCTACACAGAAGAATTCTGTGAAACTTCTTACTGTTCAGTGCATTCTACTAACAGAGTTGAAGCTTACTTTTGATAGAGCAGTTCTAAAACAGCCTTTCTGTAGAAACTGCTGGTGGACATTCAGAGCGCTAAGGTGCCTGTAGTGAAAAAAGAAATACCTCCAAATAAAAATACACAGAAGCATTCTGTAAAACTCCTTTCTGTTCTGTGCATTCAAGTAACAGTGTTGATTCTTACTTTTGATTGAGTGGTTCTGAAACACTATTTCTGTGGAAACTGCAAGTGGACATTCTGAAAGCTAAGGGGCCTATAGTGGAAAAAGGGATATCTTCAAATAAAAACTACACAGAAGCATTGTGTGAAACATCTTTCTCCTCTGTGCATTCAACTAACAGAGTTGAAGCTTACTTTTGATTGAGCAGTCCTGAAACACTCTTTCTGTACAAACTGCAATTGGACATTCGGAGAGCTAAGGGGCCTATACTGGAAAAAGAAATAAGCCCGAATAAAAACTACACAGAAGCATTCAGTGAAACTTCTTTCTGTTCTGTTCATTAAACTAACAGACTTGAAGCTAACTTTTGATTGAGCAGTTCTGAAACACCCTTTCTGTAGAAACTGCAAGAGGACATTCTGAGCGCTAAGGGGCCTATAGTGGAAAAAGAAATATCGCCAAATGAAAACTGCAGTGAAGCATTCTGTGGAACATATTTCTGTTCTGTGCATTCAACTACCAGAGTTGAAGCTTAGTTTTGATTGAGCAGTTCTGAAACTCCCTTTCTGGAGAAACGGCAAGTGGACATTCGGAGCGCTAAGGGGCCTATAGTGGAAAAAGGAATATCTTCAAATACAAACTACACAGAAGCATTCTGTGAAACTTCTTCCTGTTCTGTCCATTCAACAAAGAGTGTTTAAGCTTACTTTTCATTGAGCAGTTTCGCAAAACTCTTTCTGTAGAAACTGAAAGTTGACAATCCTAGCGATAAAGGGCCTATAGTGGAAAAAGGGATATCTTCAAATAAAAAATACACAGAAGCATTCTTAGAAACTTCTTTCTGTTCTGTGCATTCAAGTAACAGGGTTCATGCTGTCTTTTGATTGAGCAGTTCTGAAACAATCTTTCTGTAGAAACTGCTAGCGGACATTCTGAAAGCAAAAGGGCCTATAGTGGAAAAAGGGTTATCTTCAAATAAATACTACACAGAAGCATTCTGTGAAACTTCTTTCTGTTCTGTGCATTCAACTAACAGAGTTGAAGCTTACTTTTGATTGAACAGTTCTGAAACACCCTTTCTGTAGAAACTGCAAGTGGACATTCCGAGCGCTAAAGAGCCTATAGTGGAAAAAGGGATATCTTCAAATAAAAACTACACAGAAGCATTCTGTGAAAATTCTTTCTGTTCTGTGCATTCAACTAACAGAGTTGAAGCTTACTTTTGATTGAGCAGTTCTGAAACACCCTTTCTGTAGAAACTGCAAGTGAATATTCGGAGCGCTAAGGGGCCTATAGTGGAAAAAGTAATATCTCCGAATAAAAACTACACAGAAGCATTCTGTGAAACTTCTTTCTGTTCTGTGCATTCAACTGAGTTGAAGCTTAGTTTTGATTGAGCATTTCAGAAACACTCTTTTTGTAGAAACTGCAAGTGGACATTCTGAACGCTAAGTGGCCTATTGTGGAAAAAGGAATATCTTCGAATAAAAACTCCACAGAAGCATTCTGTGAAACTTCTTTCTGTTCTGTCTATTCAACTAACAGAGTTGAAGCTTACTTTTGAATGAGGAGTTCTTAAATACTCTCTCTGTAGAAAATACAAGTTGACATTTCGAGCGCTAAATGGCCTATAGTGGAAAAAGGAATTTCTTCAAATAAAAACTACACAGAAGCATTTTGTGAAACTTCTTTCTGTTCTGTGCATTCAACTAACAGCGTTGAAGCTTACTATTGATTGAGCAGTCCTGAAACACTCTTTCTGTAAAAACTGCAAGTTGACATTTCGAGCGCTAAAGGGCCTATAGTGGCAAAAGGGATATCTTCAAATAAAAACTACACAGAAGCATTCTGTGAAACTTCTTTCTGTTCTGTGCATTCAACTAACATGGTTGAAGCTTACTTTTGATTGAGCAGTTCTGAAACACTGTTTCTGTAGAAACTGGAAGTTGACATTCCGAGCGCTAAGCTGCCTATAGTGGAAAAAGGTATATCTTCAAATTAAAACTACACAGAAGCATTCTCTGAAACTTCTTTCTCTTCTGTCCGTTCAACTAACACAGTTGAAGCTTCCTTTGATTGAGCAGTTCTGAAACACCCTTTCTGTAGAAACTGCAATTTGACACTCCGAGTGCTAAAGGGCCTATAGTGGAAAAAGTGATATCCTCAAAAAAAACTACACAGAAGCATGCTGTGTAACTCCTTTCTGTTCTGTGCATTCATCTAACAGAGTTGAACCTTACCTTTGATTGAGCAGTTCTGAAACACCCTTTCTGTAGAAACTGCAAGTCGACATTCAGAGCGCTAAGGGGCCTATAGTGGAAAAAGGAATAACTCCGAATAAAAACTACACAAAAGCATTCAGTGAAACTTCATTCTGTTCTGTTCATTCAACTAACAGACTTGAAGCTTACTTTTGATTGAGCAGTCCTGAAACAGCCTTTCTGTAGAAACTGCAAGTGGACATTCTGAACGCTAAGGGGCCTTTAGTGGAAAAAGGAATATCTTAAAATAAAATCTACACAGAAGAATTCTGTGAAACTTCTTACTGTTCAGTGCATTCTACTAACAGAGTTGAAGCTTACTTTTGGTAGAGCAGTTCTGAAACAGCCTTTCTGTAGAAACTGCTAGTGGACATTCGGAGCGCTAAGGCGCCTGTAGTGTAAAAAGAAATACCTCCAAATAAAAATACACAGAAGCATTCTGTAAAACTCCTTTCTGTTCTGTGCATTCAACTAACAGTGTTGATTCTTCGTTTTGATTGAGCAGTTCTGAAACACTCTTTCTGTAGAAACTGCAAGTGGACATTCTGAAAGCTAAGGGGCCTATAGTGGAAAAAGGGCTATTTTCAAATAAAAAGTACACAGAAGCATTCTGTGAAACTTCTTTCTCCTCTGTGCATTCAACTAACAGAGTTGAAGCTTACTTTTGATTGAGCAGTTCTGAAACTCTCTTTCTGTAGAAACTGCAAGTTGACATTCCTAGCGCTAAAGGGCCTATAGTAGAAAAAGGGCTATCTTCAAATTCATACTACACTGAAACATTCTGTGAAACTTCTTTCTGTTCTTTGCATTCAACTAACAGAGTTGAACCTTACTTTTGATTGAGCAGTTCTAAAACACCCTTTCTGGAGAAACGGCAAGTGGACATTCGGAGCGCTAAGGTTCCTATAGTGGAAAAAGGAATATCTTCAAATAAAAACTACACAGAAGCATTCTGTGAAACTTCTTCCTGTTCTGTCCATTCCACAAAGAGAGTTGAAGTTTACTTTTGATTGAGCAGTTCCGCAACACTCTTTCTGTAGAAACTGAAAGTTGACATTCCTAGCGATAAAGGGCCTATAGTGGAAAAAGGGATATCTTCAAATAAAAAATACACAGAAGCATTCTTAGAAACTTCTTTCAGTTCTGTGCATTCAAGTAATAGGGTTGATGCTGTCTTTTGATTGAGCAGTTCTGAAACACTCTTTCTGTAGAGACTGCTAGCGGACATTCTGAAAGCAAAAGGGCCTATAGTGGAAAAAGGGTTATCTTCAAATAAATACTACACAGAAGCATTCTGTGAAACTTCTTTCTGTTCTGTGCATTCAACTAACAGAGTTGAAGCTTACTTTTGATTGAGCAGTTCTGAAACACCCTTTCTGTAGAAACTGCAAGTGGACATTCAGAGGTCTAAGGGGCCTATAGTGGAAAAAGAAATATCTCCTAACAAAAACTACACGGAAGCATTCTGTGAAACTTCTTTCTGTTCTGTGCATTCAACTAACAGAGTTGAAGCTTACTTTTGATTCAGCAGTTTTGAAAGACTCTTTCTGTAGAAATTGCAAGTGGACATTTTGAGCGCTAAGGGGCCTATAGTGGAAAAAGGAATACCTTCAAATAAAAACTACACAGAAGCATTCTGTGAAACTTCTTTCTGTTCTGTCCATTCAACTAACAGTGTTGAAGCTTACTTTTAATTGCACAGTTCTGAAAAACTCTTTCTGTAGAAACTGCTAGTTGACATTTCGAGCGCTAAAGGGTCTATAGTGGAAAAAGGGATATCTTCAAATAAAAACTACCCAGAAGCATTCTGTGAAACTTCTTTCTGTTCTGTGCATTCAACTAAGAGAGTTGAAGCTTACTTTTGATTGAGCACTTCTGAAACACCCTTTCTGTAGAAACTCCAATGGACATTCATAGCGCTAAGGGGCCTATAGTGGAAAAAGGAATGTCTCCGAATAAAAACTACACAGAAGCATACTGTGAAACTTCTTTCTGTTCTGTGCATTCAACTGACAGAGTTGAAGCTTAGTTTTTTATAAGCAGTTCTGAAACACTCTTCCTAAAGAAACTGCAAGTGGACATTCTGAACGCTAAGGGGCATAGAGTGGAAAAAGTAATATCTTCGAATAAAAAATACACAGAAGCATTCTGTGAAACTTCTTTATGTTCTGTCCATTCAACAAACAGAGTTGATGCTGACTTTTGATTGAGCAGTTCTGAAACACCCTTTCTGTAGAAACTAGAAGAGCACATTCAGAGCGCTTATGGGCCAAGAGTGGAAAAAGAAATATTTCCAATTAAAAACTACACAGAAGCCTTCTGCGAAACTTCTTTCTGTTCTCTGTATTCAACTAACAGAGTTGAAGCTTACTTTTCATTGAGCAGTTCTGAAATTCTCTTTCTGTAGAAACTGCAAGTGTACACTCTGAACTCTAAGGTTCCAATAGTGGAAAAAAGGATATATTCAAATAAAAACTACACAGAAGAATTCTGTGAAACATCTTTGTGTTCCGTCCATTCAACTACCAGTGTTGAAGCTTACTTTTGATTAAACAGTTCTGAAACACTCTTTCTGCAGAAACTGCAAGTTGACATTACGAGCGCTAATGGGCCTACAATGGAAAAAGGGATATCTTCAATTAAAAACTACACAGAAGCATTCTGTTAAATATCTTTCCGTTCTGTGATTCAACTAACAGAGCTGAAGCTTACATTTGATTGAGCAGTTCTGAAACACTCTTTCTGTAGAAACTGCTCGTGGATATTCAGAGCGCTAAGGGGCCTATACTGGCAAAAGGGATATCTTTAAATAAATCTATATGGAAGCATTCTGTGAAACTTCTTTCTCTTCTGTCCATTCAACTAACAGAGTTGAAACATACTTTTGATTGAGCAGTTCTGAAACTCTCTTTCTGTAGAGACTGCAAGTGGACAGTCGGAGCGCTAAGGGGCCTATAGTGGAAAAAGGGATATCTTCAAATAAAAACTACACAGAAGCATTCTGTGAAACCACTTTCTGTTCTGTGCATTCAAATAACAGAGTTGAAGCTTACTTTTCATTGAGCAGTTCTGAAGCACTCTCTCTGTAGAAACTGCAAGGGGACATTCTGAACAGTAACGGGCCAATAGTGGAAAAAGAGATATCTCCAAATAAAAACTACACAGAAGCATTCTGTGAAACTTGTTTCTGTTCTGTCCATTCAACTATCAGAGTGGAATCTTACTTTTGATTGAGCAGTTCTAAAAAACCCTTTCTGTAGAAACTGCAAGTGTACGTTGAGAGCGCTAAGGGGCCTAAAGTGGAAAAGGTAATATCTCCAAATAAAAACTACACAGAAGCATTCTGCGAAACTTCTTTCGGTTCTGTGCTTTCAATTAACAGATTTGAATCTTCCTTTTGATTTAGCAGTTCTGAAACACTATTTCTGGGGAAACTGCAGGTTGACATTTCGAGACCTAAAGAGCCTATAGCGGAAAAAGGGTTATCTTCAAATAAAAATTACACAGAAGCATTCTGTGAACCTTCTTTCTGTTCTGTGCTTTCAACTAACAGATTTGAATCTTCCTTTTCATTGAGCAGTTCTGAAACACTCTTTCTGTGGAAACAGCAAGTTGACATTTCGAGCGCTAAAGTGCCTATAGTGAAAAAAGGGATATTTTCAAATAAAAACTACACAGAAGCATTCTGTGAAACTTCTTTCTTTTCTGTACATTCAACTAACAGAGTTGAAGCTTACTTTTGATAGAGCAGTTCTGAAACACCCTTTCTGTAGAAACTGCAAGTGTACATTCAGAGCGCTAAGGGGCCTACAGTGGAAAAAGAAATATCTTCAAATAAAAACTACACAGAAGCATTCAGTGAAACTCCTTTCTGTTCTGTCCATTCAACTAACAGAGTTGAAGCTTACTTTTGATTGAGCAGTTCTGAAACACCCTTTCTGTAGAAACTGCAAGTGTACATTCAGAGTGCTAAGGGGCCTACAGTGGAAAAAGTAATATCTCCTAAAAAAAACTACACAGAAGCATTCTGTGAAACTTGTTTCTGTTCTGTCCATTCAACTATCAGAGTGTAATCTTACTTTTGATTGAGCAGTTCTGAAAAAGACTTTCTGTAGAAACTGCAAGTGGACATTCTGAGCGCTAAGTGGCCTATAGTGGAAAAAGTAATATCTTCAAATAAAAACTACACCGAAGCATTCAGTGAAACTCCTTTCTGTTCTGTCCTTTCAAATAACAGAGTTGAAGCTTACTTTTGATTGAGCAGTTCTGAAACAACCTTTCTGTAGAAACTGCAACTGGACATTCGGAGCGCTAAGAGGCCTATAGTGGAAAATGAAATATCTGCAAACAAAAACTACACGGAAGCATTCTATGAAACTTCTTTCTGTTCTGTGCATTCAACTAACAGAGTTGAAGCTTACTTTTGATTGAGCAGTTCTGAAACACACTTTCTGTAGAAACTGTAATTGGACATTCCGAGCACTAAGGGGCCTATAACGGAAAAAGGTGTATCTTCAAATAAAAACTACACAGAAGTATTCTGTGAAACTTCTTCCTGTTCTGTGCATTCAACTAACACAGTTGAAGCTTACTTTTCATTGAGCAGTTCTGAAAAACCCTTTCTGTAGAAACTGCAAGTGTACATTCAGAGCGCTAAAGGGCCTAAAGTGGAAAAAGGAATATCTCCAAATAAAAACTACACAGAAGCATTCTGCGAAACTACTTTCTGATCTGTGCTTTCAACTAACAGATTTGAATCTTCCTTTTGATTGAGCAGTTCTGAAACACTCTTTCTGTGGAAACTGCAGGTTGAAATTTCGAGCGCTAAAGAGCCTGTAGTTGATAAAGGGATATCTTCAAATAAAAACTACACAGAAGCATTGTGTGAAACTTCTTTCTGTTCTGTGCATTCAACTAACAGAGTTGAAGCTTACTTTTGATTAACAGTTCTGAAACACTCTTTCTGTAGAAACTGCAAGGGGACATTCAGAGCACTAAGGGGCCTATAGTGGAAAAAGGGATATCTTCAAATAAAAACTACACAGAAGCATTCTGTGAAACTTCTTTCTGTTCTGAGCATTCAAAAAACAGAGTTGAAGCTTACATTTATAGAGCATTTCTGAAACATTCTTTCTGTAGAAACTGCTGGTGGACATTCGGAGAGCTAAGGGGCCTATAGTGGAAAAAGGAATATCTTCAAATAAAAAGTACACAGAAGCATTCTGTAAAACTTCTTTCTCTTCTGTCCATTCAACTAACAGTGTTGAAGCTTACTTTTGATTGAGCAGTTCTGAAACACCCTTTCTGTAGAAACTGCAAGTTGACATTCGGAGGGATAAGGGGCCTGTAGTGGAAAAAGAAATATATTAAAATAAAAACTACTCAGAAGCATTCTGTGAAACTTCTTTCTGTTCTGTTCAATCAACTAACAGAGTTGAAGCTTACGTTTGATTGAGCAGTTCTGAAACACTCTTTCTGTAGAAACTTCACGTGGACATCGGAAGCGCTAAGGGGCCTATAGTGGAAAAAGGCATATCTTCAAATAAAAACTACACAGAAACATTCTGTGAAACTTCTTTCTGATCTGTGCATTCAACTAACAGATTTGAAGCTTACTTTCGATTGAGCAGTTCTGAAACACTCTTTCTGTAAAAACTGCACATGGACATTAGAAGCACTAAGGGGCCTATAGTGGAAAAAGGAATATCTTCAATTAAAAACTACACAGAAGCATACTGTGAAACTTCTTTCTGTTCTGTGCATTCCACTAAAACAGTTGAAGCTTAGTTTTGATTGAGCAGTTCTGAAACACTCTTTCTGTAGAAACTGCAAGTGGACATTCGGAGCGCTAAGGGGCCTGTATTGGAAAAACGAATATCTACAAATAAAAACTACACAGAAGCACTCTGTGAAACTTCCTTCGGTTCTGTCCATTCAACTAACAGAGTTGAAGCTTGCTTTTGATTGAGCACTTCTGAAACACTCTTTCTGTAGAAACTGCAAGTTGACATTTGGAGCGCTAAGGGGCCTGTAGGGGAAAAAGTAACATCTTCAAATAAAAACTACTCAGAAGCATTCTGTGAAACTTCTTTCCGTTCTGTTCACTCAACTAACAGAGTTGAAGCTTACTTTAGATTGAGCAGTTCTGAAACAACCTTTCTGTAGAAACTGCAACTGCACATTCGGAGCGCTAAGGGGCCTATAGAGGAAAATGAAATATCTCCAAATAAAAACTACACAAAAGCATTCTGTGAAACTCCTTTCTGTTCTGTGCATTCAACTAAAAGTGTTGAAGCTTACTTTTGATTGAGCAGTTTTGAAACACACTTTCTGTAGGAACTGTAATTGGACATTCGGAGCGCTAAGGGGCCTATAGTGGAAAAAGGGAAATCTTCAAATAAAAACTACACAGAAGTATTCTGTGAAACTTCTTTCTGTTCTGTGCATTCAACTAACACAGTTGAAGCTTGCTTTTTATTGAGCAGTTCTGAAAAACCCTTTCTGTAGAATCTGCAAGTGTACATTCAGAGCGCTAAGGGGCCTAAAGTGGAAAAAGGAATATCTCCAAATAAAAACTACACAGAAGCATTCTGCGAAACTTCCTCCTGTTCTGCGCTTTCAACTAACAGATTTGAATCTTCCTTTTGATTGAGCAGTTCTGAAACACTCTTTCTGTGGAAACTGCAAGTTGACATTTCGAGCTCTAATGAGGCTACAGTGGAAAAAGGGATATCTTCAAATAAAAATTACACAGAAGCATTCTGTGAAACTTCTTTCAGTTCTGTGCATTCAACTAACAGAGTTGAAGCCTTCTTTTGATAGAGCATTTTTGAAACACTCTTTCTGTAGAAACTGCTAGCGGACATTCGGAGAGATAAGGGGCCTATAGTGTAAAAAGGAATATCTTCAAATAAAAAGTACACAGAAGCATTCTGTGAAACTTCTTTCTGTTCTGTCCATTCAACCAACAGAGTTGAAGCTTACTTTTGATTGAGCAGTTTTGAAACACTCTTTCTGTAGAAACTGCATCTTGACATTCGGAGCGATAATGGGCCTGTAGGGTAAAAAGAAATATCTTCAAATAAAAACTACTCAGAAGCATTCCGTGAAACAACTTTCTGTTCTGTCCACTCAACTAACAGAGTTGAAGCTTACTTTTGATTGAGCAGTTCACAATCACTCTTTCTGTAGAAACTCTACGTGGACATTAGAAGCGCTAAGGGGCCTATAGTGTAAAAAGAATAACTTCAATTAAAAACTACACACAAGCGTACTGCGAAACTTCTTTCTGTTCTGCGCATTTAACTAACAGAGTTGAAGCTTACTTTTGATTGAGCAGTTCTGAAACACTGTTTCTGTAGAAACTGCACGTGGACATTAGAAGCACTAAGGGGCCTATAGTGGAAAAAGGAATATCTTCAATTAAAAACTACACAAAAGCATTCTGTGAAACTACTTTCTGTTCTGTGCATTCAACTAACAGAGTTGAAGCTTGCTTTTGATTGAGCAGTTCTGAAACACTCTTTCTGTAGAAACTGCAATTTGACATTAGGAGCGCTAAGGGGCCTGTAGGGGAAAAAGAAATATCTTCAAATAAAAACTACTCAGAAGCATTCTGTGAAACTTCTTTCTGTTCTGTTCACTCATCTAACAGCGTTGAAGCTTACTTTTGATTGAGCAGTTCTGAAACAACCTTTCTGTAGAAACTGCAAATGGACATTCGGAGCGCTAAGGGGCCTATAGTGGAAAACGAAATATCTCCAAATAAAAACTACACAAAAGCATTCTGTGAAACTTCTTTCTGTTCTTTGCATTCAACTAACAGAGTTGAAACTTACTTTTGATTGAGCAGTTCTGAAACACACTTTCTGTAGAAACTGTAATTGGACATTCGGAGCGCTAAGGGGCCTGTAGTGGAAAAAGGGATATCTTCAAATAAAAACTACACAGAAGTATTCTGCGAAACTTCTTTCTGTTCTGTGCTTTCAACTAACAGATTTGAATCTTCCTTTTGTTTCAGCAGTTCTGAAACACTCTTTCTGTGGAAACTGCAAGTTGACATTTCGAACGCTAAAGAGCCAATAGTGGAAAAAGTGATATTTTCAAATAAAAACTACACAGAAGCTTTCTGTGGAACTACTTTCTGTTCTGTGCTTTCAACTAACAGTCTTGAAGCTTACTTTTGATAGAGCATTTCTGAAACATTCTTTCTGTAGAAACTGCTAGTTGACATTCGGAGCGCTAAAGGGCCTATAGTGGAAAATGGGATATCTTCAAATAAAAACTACACAGAAGCATTCTGCGAAAATTCTTTCCTTTCGGTGCATTCAACTAACAGAGTTGAAGCTTACTTTTGATTGAGCAGTTCTGTAACACTCTTTCTGTAGAAACTGCAAGTGGACATTCTGAAATCTATGGGACCTATAGTGAAAAAAGGGATATCTCCAAATAAATACTACACAGAAGCATTCTGTGAAACTTTTTTCTGTTCTGTCCACTCAAGTATCACTGTGGAATCTCACTTTTGATTGAGCTGTTCTGAAAATCACTTTCTGAAGAAACTGCAAATGGACATTCTGAGCGCTAAGTGGCCTATAGTGGAAAAAGGAATATCTTCAAATAAAAACTACACGGAAGCATTCAGTGAAACTTCCTTCTGTTCTGTCCATTCAACTAACAGAGTTGAAGCTTGCTTTTGATTGAGCAGTTCTGAAACACTCTTTCTGTAGAAACTGCAAGTTGACATTTTGAGCGCTAAAGGGCCTATAGAGGAAAAAGGGATATCTTCAAATAAAAACTACACAGAAGTATTCAGTGAAACTTCTTTCTGTTCTGTGCATTCAACTAACACAGCTGAAGTTTACTTTTGATTGAGCAGTTCTGAAAAACCCTTTCTTTGGAAACTGCAAGAGTACATTCAGAGCGCTAAGGGGCCTACAGTGGAAAAAGAAATATCTCCAAATAAAAACTACACAGAAGCATTCTGTGAAACTTCTTTCTCTTCTGTGCTTTCAACTAACAGAGTTGAAGCTTACTTTTGATTGAGCAGTTCTGAAACACCCTTTCTGTAGAAACTGCAAGTGTACATTCAGAGCGCTAAGGGGCCTACAGTGGAAAAAGTAATATCTCCTAATAAAATCTACACAGAAGCATTCTGTGAAACTTGTTTCTGTTCTGTCCATTCAACTATCAGAGTGGAATCTTACTTTTGATTGAGCAGTTCTGAAAAAGACTTTCTGTAGGAACTGCAAGTGGACATTCTGAGCGCTAAGTGGCCTACAGTGGAAAAAGTAATATCTGCAAATAAAAACTACACGGAAGCATTCAGTGAAACTCCTTTCTGTTCTGTCCATTCAGCTACCAGAGTTGAAGCTTACTTTTGATTGAGCAGTTCTGAAACACTCTTTCTGTAGAAACTGCAAGTGGACATTTGGAGCACTAAGGGGCCTGTAGGGGAAAAAGGAATATCTACAAATAAAAACTACTCAGAAGCATTATGTGAAACTACTTTCTGTTCTGTTCACTCAACTAACAGCGTTGAAGCCTACCTTTGATTGAGCAGTTCTGAAACAACCTTTCTGTAGAAACTGCAACTGGACATTCAGAGCGCGAAGGGGCCTATAGTGGAAAAAGGGATATCTTCAAATAAAAACTACACAAAAGCATTCTGTGAATCTTCTCTCTGTTCTCTGCATTCAACTAACACAGTTGAAGCTTACTTTTGATAGAGCATTTCTGAAACACTCTTTCTGTAGAAACTGCTAGTGGACATTCGGAGAGCTAAGGGGCCTACAGTGGAAAAAGGAATATCTTCAAATAAAAAGTACACAGAAGCATTCTGTGAAACTACTTTCTGTTCTGTCCATTCAACTAACAGTGTTTAAGCTTACTTTTGATTGAGCAGTTCTGAAACACTCTTTCTGTAGAAACTGCAAGTTGACATTCAGAGAGCTAAGGGGCCTATAGTGGAAAAAGGGATATCTTCAAATAAAAACTACACAGAAGCATTCTGTGAAACTTCTTTCTGTTCTGTGCATTCAACTAACAGTGTTGAAGCTCACTTTTGATTGAGAAGTTCTGAAACACCTTTTCTGTAGAAACTGCAAGTGGACATTCAGAGCACTAAGGTGCCTATAGTGCAAAAAGGAATATCTACAAATAAAAACTACACAGAAGCATTCTGTGAAACTTCTTTCTGTTCTCTCCATTCAACTAACAGAGTTGAAGCTTGCTTTTGGTTGAGCAGTTCTAAAACACTCTTTCTGTAGAAACTGCAAGTTGACATTAGGAGCGCTAAGGGGCCTGTAGGGGAAAAAGTAATATCTTCAAATAAAAACTACTCAGAAGCACTCTGTGAAACTTCTTTCTGTTCTGTCCATTCAACTAACAGAGTTGAAGCTTGCTTTTTATTGAGCAGTTCTGAAACACTCTTTCTGTATAAACTGCAAGTTGACATTAGGAGCGTTAAGGGCCCTCTAGTTGAAGAAGTAATATCTTGAAATAAAACCTACTCAGAAGAATTCTCTGAAACTTCTTTCTGTTCTGTTCACTCAACTAACAGAGTTGAAGCTTACTTTTGAATGAGCAGTTCTGAAAGAACCTTTCTGTAGAAACTGCAACTGGACATACGCAGCGCTAAGGGGCCTATAGTGGAAAATGAAATATCTCCAAATAAAAACTAGACAAAAGCATTCTGTGAAACTTCTTTCTGTTCTGTGCATTCAACTAACAGAGTTGAAGCTTACTTTTGATTGAGCAGTTCTGAAACACACTTTCTTTAGAAACTGTAATTGTACATTCGTAGCGCTAAGGGGCTTATAGTGGAAAAAGGGATATCTTCAAATAAAAATTACACAGAATTATTCTGTGAAACTTCTTTCTGTTCTGTGCATTCAACTAACACAGTTGAAGGTTACTTTTGATTGAGCAGTTCTGAAACACACTTTCTGTAGAAACTGAAATTGGACATTTGGAGCGCTAAGGGGCCTGTAGTGGAAAAAGGGATAACTTCAAATAAAAACTACACAGAAGTATTCTGTGAAACTTCTTTCTGTTTGGTGCATTCAACTAACAGAGTTGAAGCTCACTTTTGATAGAGCATTTCTGAAACACTCTTTCTGTAGAAACTGCTACTGGACATTCGGAGAGCTAAGGGGCCTATAGTGGAAAAAGAAATATCTTCAAATAAAAAGTACACAGAAGCATTCGGTGAAACTTCTTTCTGTTCTGTGTATTCAACTAACAGAGTTGAAGCTTACACTTGATTGAGCAGTACTGAAACACCCTTTCTGTAGAAACTGCAAGTGTACATTGAGAGCGCTAAGGGGCCTACAGTGGAAAAAGAAATTCCCCCTAATAAAAACTACACAGAAGCATTCTGTGAAACTTCTTTCTTTTCTGTGCATTCAACTAACAGAGTTGAAGCTTACTTTTGATTGAGCAGTTCTAAAACACTCTTTCTGTAGAAACTGCAAGTTGACAATCGGAGCGCTAAAGGGCCTATAGTGGAAAAAGGGATATCATCAAATAAAAACTACACTGAAGCATAATGTGAAACTTCTTTCTGTTCTGTGCATTCAACTAACAGAGTTGAAGCTTACTTTTGATTGAGCTGCTCTGAAACACTCTGTAGAAACTGCAAGTGGACATCCGTAGCGCTAATGTTCCTATAGTGGAAAAGGGAATATCTACAAATAAAAACTACACAGAAGTATTCTGTGAAACTTCTATCTTTTCTGTCCATTCAACTAACAGAGTTGAAGCTTCCTTTAGATTGAGCAGTCCTGAAACACTCTTTCTGTAGAAACTGCAAGTTGACATTAGGAGCGCTAAGGGGCCTGTAGGGGAAAAAGGAATATCCTGAAATAAAAACTACTCAGAAGCATTCTGGGAAACTACTTTCTGTTCTGTTTACTCAACTAACAGAGTTGAAGCTTACTTTTGATTGAGCATTTCTGAAACAACCTCTCTGTAGAAACTGCAACTGGACATTCGGAGCGCTAAGGGGCCTATAGTGGAAAATTAAATATCTCCAAATAAAAACTACACAAAAGCATTATGTGAAACTTCTTTCTGTTCTGTGCATTCAACTAACAGAGTTGAAGCTTACTTTTGATTGAGCAGTTCTGAAACACACTTTCTGTAGAAACTGTTATTGGACATTCGGAGCGCTAAGGGGCCTATAGTGGGAAAAGAGATATCTTCAAATAAAAACTACACAGAGGTATTCTGTGAAACTTCGTTCTGTTCCGTGCATTCAACTAACACAGTTGATGCTTGCTTTTGATTGAGCAGTTCTGAAACACCCTTACTGTAGAAACTGCAAGTGTACATTTGGAGCGCTAATGGGCCAATAGTGGAGAAAGGGATATCTCCAAATAAAAACTACTCAGAAGCATTCTGGGAAACTTCTTTCTGTTCTGTTTACTCAACTAACAGAGTTGAAGCTTGCTTTTGATAGAGCAGTTCTGAAACACTCTTTCTGTAGAAACTGCAAGTTGACATTCGGAGCGCTAAAGGGCCTATAGTGGAAAAAGGGATATCATCAAATAAAAACTACACAGAAGCATTCTGTGAAAATACTTTCTGTTCTGTGCATTCAACTAACAGAGGTGAAGCTTACTTTTGATTGATAAGTTCTGAAACACCCTATCTGTAGAAACTGCAAGTGGAAAATTAGAGCACTAAGGGGCCTACAGTGGAAAAATAATATCTGCAAATAAAAACTAGACAGAAGCATTCAGTGAAACTTCTTTCTGTTCTGTGCATTCAACTAACAGAGTTGAAGCCTGCTTTTGATTGAGCAGTTCTGAAACACCCTTTCTGTAAAAACTGCAAGTGTACATTCAGAGCGCTAAGGGGCCTACAGTGGAAGAAGAAATACCTCCTAATAAAAACTAGAGAGAAGTATTCTGCGAAACTTCTTCCTTTCTGTGCATTCAACTAACAGATTTGAAGCTTACTTTTGATTGATCAGTTCTGAAACTCTCTTTCTGTAGAAACTGCAAGTGGACATTCTGAACGCTAAGGGGCCAATAGTGGAAAAAGGGATATCTCGAAATAAAAATTACACAGAACCATTCTGTGAAACTTGTTTCTGTTCAGTCCATTCCACTAACAGACTTGAGGATTGCTTTTGATTGAGCGGTTCTGAAACTCTCTTTCTGTAGAAACTGCAAGTTGACATTCGCAGCGCTAAAGGTTCTATAGTGGAAAAAGGAATATCATAAAATAAAAACTACACAGAAGCATTCTGTGATACTTCTTTCTGTTCTGTGCATTCAACTAACAGAGGAGAAGCTCACTTTTGATTGAGAACTTCTGAAACAACATTTCTGTAGAAACTGCAAGTGGACATTCAGAGCACTAAGGGGCCTACAGTGGAAAAAGTAATATCTGCAAATAAAAACTACACAGAATCATTCTGTGAAACGTCTTTCTGTTCTGTGCATTCAACTAACAGAGTTGAAGCTTACTTTTGATAGAGCAGTTCTGAAACACCCTTTCTGTAGAAACTGCAAGTGTACATTCAGAGCGCTAATGGGCCTACAGTGGAAAAAGTAATATCTCCTAATAAAAACTAGACAGAAGCATTCTGCGAAACTTCTTTCTTTTCTGTGCATTCAACTAACAGAGTTGAAGCTTACTTTTGATTGAGCATTTCTGAAACTCTCTTTCTGTAGAAACTGCAAGTGGACATTCGGAACGCTAAGGGGCCAATAATGGAAAAAGGGATATCTCCAAATAAAAACTACACAGAAGCATTCTGCGAAAATTGTTTCTGTTCTGTCAATTCAACTATCAGAGTGGAATCTTACTTTTGATTGAGCAGTTCTGAAAAACACTTTCTGTAGAAACTGAAGGTGGACATTCTGAACGCTAAGGGGCCAATAGTGGAAAAACGGATATCTCCAACTAAAAACTACACAGAAGCATTCTGTGAAACTTGTTTCTGTTCTGTCCATTCAACTAACAGATTTCAAACTTACTATTGATTGAGCAGTTCTGAAACACACTTTCTGAAGAAACTGTAATTGGACATTCAGAGCGCTAAGGTGCCTATAGTGGAAAAAGGGATATCTTCAAATAAAAACTACACAGAAGTATTCTGTGAAACTTCTTTCTGTTCTGTGCATTCAACTAACACAGTTGGAGCTTACTTTTGATTGAGCAGTTCTGAAAATCCCTTTCTGTAGAAACTGCAACTGTACATTCAGAGCGCTAAGGGGCCTAAAGTGGAAAAAGAAATAACTCCAAATAAAAACTACACAGAAGCATTCTGCGAAACTTCTTTCTGTTCTGTGCTTTCAACTAACAGAGTTGAATCTTCCTTTTGATTGAGCAGTTTTGAAACACTCTTTCTGTGGAAACTGCAAGTTGATATTTCGAGCGCTAAAGAGCGTATAGTGGAAAAAGGGATATCTTCAACTAAAAACTACACAGAAGCATTCTGTGAAAATTGTTTCTGTTCTGTCAATTCAACTATCAGAGTGGAATCTTACTTTTGATTGAGCAGTTCTGAAAAACACTTTCTGTAGAAACTGTTGGTGGACATTCTGAACGCTAAGGGGCCAAGAGTGAAAAAACGGATATCTCCAAATAAAAACTACACAGAAGCATTCTGTGAAACTTGTTTCTGTTCTGTCCATTCAACTATCAGAGTGGAATGTTACCATTGATTGAGCAGTTCTGAAAAACACTTTCTGTAGAAACTGCAAGTTGACATTAGGAGCGCTAAGGGGCCCATAGGGGAAAAAGTAATATCTTCAAATAAAAACTACTCAGAAGCATTCTGTGAAACTTCTTTCTGTTCTGTCCATTCAACTAACAGAGTTGAAGCTTGCTTTTTACTGAGCAGTTCTGAAACACTCTTTCTGTATAAACTGCAAGTTGACATTAGGAACGTTAAGGGGCCTCTACGGGAAAAAGTAATATCTTCAAATAAAAACTACTCAGAAGCATTCTCTGAAACTTGTTTCTGTTCTGTTCACTCAACTAACAGAGTTGAAGCTTAGTGTTGAATGAGCAGTTCTGAAAGAACCTGTCTGTAGAAACTGCAACTGGACATACGGAGCGCTAAGGGGCCTATAGTGGAAAATGAAATATCTCCAAATAAAAACTACACAAAAGCATTCTGTGAAACTTCTTTCTGTTCTGTGCATTCAACTAACAGAGTTGAAGCTTACTTTTGATTGAGCAGTTCTGAAACACACTTTCTTTAGAAACTGTAATTGGACATTCGGAGCGCTAAGGGGCTTATAGTGGAAAAAGGGATATCTTCAAATAAAAATTACACAGAATTATTCTGTGAAACTTCTTTCTGTTCTGTGCATTCAACTAACACAGTTGAAGGTTACTTTTGATTGAGCAGTTCTGAAACACACTTTCTGTAGAAACTGAAATTGGACATTCGGAGCGCTAAGGGGCCTATAGTGGAAAAAGGGGTATCTTAAAATAAAAACTACACAGAAATATTCTGTGAAACTTCTTTTTGTTCCGTGCATTCAAGTAACACAGTTGAAGCTTACTTTTGATTGAATAGTTCTGAAACACCCTTTCTGTAGAAACTGCAAGTGTACACTCAGAGCGCTAAGGGGCCTAAAGTGGAAAAAGTAATATCTCCAAATAAAAACTACACAGAAGCATTCTGCGAAACTTCTTTCTGTTCTGTGCTTTCAACTCACAAATTTGAATCTTCCTTTTGATTGAGCAATTCTGAAACACTATTTCTGTGGAAACTGCAAGTTGACATTTCGAGCGCTAAAGAGCCTATAGCGGAAAAAGGGATAATTTCAAATAAAAACTACACAGAAGCATTCTGTGAAACTTCTTTCTGTTCTGTCCATTCAACTAACAGAGTTGAAGCTTACTTTTGATTGAGCAGTTTTGAAACACTCTTTCTGTAGAAAGTGCAAGTAGATATTCGGAGCGCTAAAAGGTCTATAGTGGAAAAAGGGTTATCTTCAAATAAAATGTACACAGAAGCATTCTGTGAAACTTCTTTCTGTTCTGTGAATTCAACTAACCGAGTTGAAGCTTACACTTCATTGAGCAGTACTGAAACACCCTTTCTGTAGAAACTGCAAGTGTACATTCAGAGCGCTAAGGGGCCTACAGTGGAAAAAGGAATACCTCCTAATAAAAACTACACAGAAGCATTCTGTGAAACTTCTTTCTTTTCTGTGCATTCAACTAACAGAGTTGAAGCTTACTTTTGATTAAGCAGTTCTGAAACACACTTTCTGTACAAACTGCAAGAGTACATTCTGAACGCTAAGTGGCAAATAGTGGAAAAAAGGGTATCTCCAAATAAAAATTACACAGAAGCATTCTGTGAAACTTGTTTCTGTTCTGTCCATTCAACTATCTGAGTGGAATCTTACTTTGATTGAGCAGTTCTGGAAAACAATTTTGTAGAAACTGCAAGTGGACATTCTGAGGGCTAAGTGGCCTAGAGTGGAAAAAGTAATATCTTCAAATAAAAACTACCCGGAAGCATTCAGTGAAACTTCTTTCTGTTCTGTCCATTCAACTAACACAGTTGAAGTTTACTTTTGATTGACCAGTTCTGAAACACTCTTTCTGTAGAAACTGCAAGTTGACATTTGGAGCGCTAAAGGGCCTATACTGGAAAAAGGGATATCTTCAAATAAAAACTACACAAAAGCATTCTGGGAAACTTCTTTCTGATCTGTGCATTCAACTAACAAAGTTGAAGCTTACCTTTGATAGAGCATTTCTGCAACACTCTTTCTGTAGGAACTGCTAGTGGACATTCGGAGAGCTAAGGGGCCTATAGTGGAAAAAGGAATATCTTCAAATAAAAAGTACACAGAAGCATTCTGTGAAACATCTTTCTGTTCTGTGCATTCAACTAACAGAGTTGAAGCTTACTTTTGATTGAGCAGTTCTGAAACACACTTTCTGTAGAAACTGTAATTGGACATTCGGAGCGCTAAGGGGCCTATAGTGGGAAAAGAGATATCTACAAATAAAAACTACACAGAGGTATTCTATGAAACTTCGTTCCATTCCGTACATTCAACTAACACAGTTGAAGCTTACTTTTGATTGAGCAGTTCTGAAACACCCTTACTGTAGAAACTGCAAGTGTACATTTGGAGCGCTAAGGGGCCAATAGTGGAGAAAGGGATATCTCCAAATAAAAACTACTCAGAAGCATTCTGGGAAACTTCTTTCTGTTCTGTTTACTCAACTAACAGAGTTGAAGCTTGCTTTTGATAGAGCAGTTCTGAAACACTCTTTCTGTAGAAACTGCAAGTTGACATTCGGAGCGCTAAAGGGCCTAAAGTGGAAAAAGGGATATCATCAAATAAAAACTACACAGAAGCATTCTGTGAAACTTCTTTCTGTTCTGTGCATTCAACTAACAGAGGTGAAGCTTACTTTTGATTTATAAGTTCTGAAACACCCTTTCTGTAGAAACTGCAAGTGGACAATTAGAGCACTATGGGGCCTACAGTGGAAAAAATATATTTGCAAATAAAACCAGACAGAAGCATTCTGTGCAACTTCTTTCTGTTCTGTGCATTCAACTAACAGAGTTGAAGCTTGCTTTTGATGGAGCAGTTCTGAAACTCCCTTTCTGTAAAAACTGCAAGTGTACATTCAGAGCGCTAAGGGGCCTACAGTGGAAAAAGAAATATCTCCTAATAAAAACTAGACAGAAGTATTCTGCAAAACTTCTTCCTTTCTGTGCATTCAACTAACAGATTTGAAGCTTACTTTTGATTGAGCAGTTCTGAAACTCTCTTTTTGTAGAAACTGCAAGTGGACATTCTGAACGCTAAGGGGCCAATAGTGGAAAAAGGGATATCTCCAAATAAAAACTACACAGAAGCATTCTCTGAAACTTGTTTCTGTTCAGTCCATTCAACAAACAGACTTGAAACTTGCTTTTGATTGAGCGGTTATGATACACTCTTTCTGTAGAAACTGCCAGTTGACATTCACAGCGCTAAAGGTTCTACAGTGGAAAAGGAATATCATCAAATAAAAACTACACAGAAGCATTCTGTGATACTTCTTTCTGTTCTGTGCATTCAACTAACAGAGGTGAAATTTACTTTTGATTGAGAAGTTCTGAAACAACCTTTCTGTAGAAACTGCAAGTGGACATTCAGAGCACTAAGGGGCCTATAGAGGAAGAAGCAATATCTGCAAATAAAAACTACACAGAAGCATTCTGTGAAACTTCTTTCTGTTCTGTGCATTCAACTAACAGAGTTGAAGCTTACTTTTGATTGAGCAGTTCTGAAACACCCTTTCTGTAGAAACTGCAAGTGTACATTCAGAGCGCTAAGGGGCCTACAGTGGAAAAAGTAATATCTCCTAATAAAAACTAGACATAAGCATTCTGCTAAACTTCTTTCTTTTCTGTCCATTCAACTAACAGAGTTGAAGCTTACTTTTGATTGAGCATTTCTGAAACTGTCTTTCTGTAGAAACTGCAAGTGGACATTCTGAACGCTAAGGGGCAAATAGTGGAAAAAGGGATATCTCCAAATAAAAACTACACAGAAGCATTCTGTGAAACTTATTTCTGTTCAGTCCATTCAACTATCAGAGTGGAATCTTACTTTTGATTGAGCAGTTCTGAAAAACACTTTCTGTAGAAACTGCAAGTGGACAGTCCGACCGCTAAGTGGCCTATACTGGAAAAAGAAATATCTACAAATAAAAAATACACGGAAGCATTCAGTGAAACTTCTTTCTGTTCTGTCCATTCAACTAACAGAGTTGAAGCTTACTTTTCATTGAGCAGTTCTGAAACACTCTTTCCTTACAAACTGCATGTTGACATTTCGAGCGCTAAAGGGCCTATAGTGGAAAAAGGGATATCTCCAAATAAAAACTATACAGAAGCATTCTGTGAAACTTCTTTCTTTTCTGTGCATTCAACTAACAGAGTTGAAGCTTACTTCTGATTGAGCAGTTCTGAGACACTCTTTCTGTAGGAACAGCACGTGGACATTAGAAGCGCAAAGGGGTCTATAATGGAAAAAGGAATATCTTCAATTAAAAACTACACAGAAGCATACTGTGAGACTTCTTTCTGTTCTGTGCATTCTACTAACAGAGTTGAAGCTTACTTTGGATTGAGCAGTTCTGAAACACTCTTTCTGTAGAAACTGCAAGTGGACATTCGGAGTGCTAAGGGGCCTATAGTGGAAAAAGGAATATCTTCAATTAAAAACTACACAGAAGCATGCTGTGAAACTTCTTTCTGTTCCGTGCATTCAACTAACAGAGTTGAAGCTTACATTTGATTGAGCAGTTCTGAAACACTTTTTCTGTAGAAACTGCAAGTGGACATTCTGAACGCTAAGCGGCCAATAGTGGAAAAAGGGATATCTCCAAATAAAAACTACAGAGAAGCATTCTGTGAAACTTGTTTCTGTTCAATCCATTCAGCTATCAGAGTGGAATCTTACTTTTATTGAGCAGTTCTGAAAAACACTTTCTGTAGAAACTGCATGTGGACATTCTGAGCGCTAAGAGGCCTAGAGTGGAAAAAGGAATATCTTCAAACAAAAACTACACGGAAGCATTCAATGAAACTTCTTTCTGTTCTGGGCATTCAACTAACAGATTTGAAGCTTTTGATTGAGCAGTTCTGGAACACTCTTTCTGTAGAAACTGCACGTAGACATAGAAGCGCTAAGGGGCCTATAGTGGAAAAAGGAATATCTTCAATTAAAAACTACACAGAAGCATACTGTGAAACTTCTTTCTGTTCTGTGCATTCAACTAACAGAGTTGAAGCTTACATTTGATTGAGCAGTTCTGAAACACTCTTTCTGTAGAAACTGCAAGTGGACATTCGGAGCGCTAAGGGGCCTATAGTGGAAAAAGGAATATCTACAAATAAAAACTACACAGAAGCATTCTGTGAAACTTCTTTCTGTTCTGTCCATTCAACTAACAGAGTTGAAACTTGCTTTTTTTTGAGCGGTTCTGAAACACATTTTCTGTAGAAACTGCAAGTTGACATTCGCAGCGCTAAAGGGCGTATAGTGGAAAAAGGGATATCATCAAATAAAAACCACACAGAAGCATTCTGTGAAACTACTTTC
This sequence comes from Nomascus leucogenys, assembly GCF_006542625.1. Taxonomy (NCBI): domain Eukaryota; kingdom Metazoa; phylum Chordata; class Mammalia; order Primates; family Hylobatidae; genus Nomascus; species Nomascus leucogenys. The sequence goes on from NW_022097601.1 coordinate 79,946, forward strand.
TGTCCTGTGCATTCAACTAACAGAGGTGAAGCTTACTTTTGATTGAGAATTTCTGAAACACTCTTTCTGTAGAAACTGAAAGTGGACAATCTGAACGCTAATTGGCCAATAGTGGAAAAAGGGATATCTCCAAATAAAAACTACACAGAAGCATTCTATGAAACTTGTTTCTGTTCAGTCCATTCAACTATCAGAGTGGAATCTTACATTTGATTGAGCAGTTCTGAAAAACACTTTCTGTAGAAACTGCAAGTGGACATTCTGAGCGCTAAGTGGCCTAAAGTGGAAAAAGAAATATCTTCAAATAAAAACTACACGGAAGCATTCAGTGAAACTTCTTTATGTTCTGTCCATTCAACTAACAGTGTTGAAGCTTAATTTTCATTGAGCAGTTCTGAAACACTCTTTCTTTAGAAACTGCAAGTTGACATTTCGAGCGCTAAAGGGCCTATAGTGTAAAAAGGGATATCTTCAAATAAAAACTACACAGAAGCATTCTGTGAAACTTCTTTCCGTTCTGTGCATTCAACTAACAGAGGTGAAGCTTACTTTTGATTGAGAAGTTCTGAAACACCCTTTCTGTAGAAACTGCAAGTGGACATTCAGAGCACTAAGGGGCCTACAGTGGAAAAAGTAATATCTGCAAATAAAAACTACACAGAAGCATTCTGTGAAACTTCTTTCTGTTCTGTGCATTCAACTAACAGAAGTGAAGCTTACTTTTGATTGAGAAGTTCTGAAACACCCTTTCAGTAGAAACTGCAAGTGGACATTCAGAGCACTAAGGGGCCTACAGTGGAAACAGTAATATCTGCAAATAAAAATTACACAGAAGCATTCTGTGAAACCTCTTTCTGTTCTGTGCATTCAACTAACAGAGTTGAAGCGTACTTTTGTTTGAGCAGTCTGAAACACCCTTTCTGTAGAAACTGCAAGTGTACATTCAGAACGCTAAGGGGCCTAAAGTGGAAAAGGGTATATTTCCTAATAAAAACTAGAGAGAAGCATTCTGCGAAAGATCGTTCTTTTCTGTGCATTCAACTAACAGAGTTGAAGCTTACTTTTGATTGAGCATTTCTGAAACACTCTTTCTGTAGAAACTGCAAGTGGACATTCTGAACGCTAAGGGACCAATAGTGGAGAAAGGGATATCTCCAAATAAAAACTACACAGAACCATTCTGTGAAACTTGTTTCTGTTCAGTCCATTCTACTATCAGAGTGGAATCTTTCTTTTGTTTGAGCAGTTCTGAAAAACACTTTCTTTAGAAACTGCAAGTAGACATTCTGAGAGCTAAGTGGCCTATAGTGGAAAAAGGAATATCTTCAAATAAAAACTACACAGAAGCATTCACTGAAACTACTTTCTGTTCTGTCCTTTCAACTAACAGAGTTGGAGCTGACTTTTGATTGAGCAGTTCTGAAACACTCTTTCTGTAGAAACTGCAAGTAGACATTTCGAGCGCTAAAGGGCCTATAGTGGAAAAAGGGATATCTTCAAATAAAAACAACACAGAAGCATTCCGTGAAAATTCTTTCTGTTCTGTGCATTCAACTAAAAGAGTTGAAGCTGACTTTTGATTGAGCAGTTCTGAAACACTCTTTCTGTAGAAACTGCACGTGGACATTAGAAGCGCAAGGGGGCCTATAGTGGAAAAAGGAATATCTTCAATTAAAAACTACACAGAAGCATACTGTGAAACTTCTTTCTGTTCTGTGCATTCAACTAACAGATTTCAAGCTTACATTTGATTGAGCAGTTCTGAAACACTCTTTCTGTAGAAACTTCAAGTGGACATTCAGAGCGCTAAGGGGCCTATAGTTGAAAAAGGAATATATACAAATAAAAACTACACAGAAGCATTCTGTGAAACTTCTTTCTGTTCTGTCCATTCAACTAACAGTGTTGAAACTTGCTTTTTTTGGAGCGCTTCTGAAACACTCAGTAGAAACTGCAAGTTGACATTCGCAGCGCTAAAGGGCGTATAGTGGAAAAAGGGATATGATCAAATAAAAACTACACAGAAGCATTCTGAGAAACTTCTTTCTGTTCTGTGCATTCAACTGACAGAGGTGAAGCTTACTTTTGATTGAGAAGTTCTGAAACCACCGTTCTGTAGAAACTGCAAGTGGACATTCAGAGCACTAAGGGGCCTACAGTGGAAAAAGAAATATCTGCAAATAAAAAGTACACAGAAGCATTCTGTGAAACTTCTTTCCGTTCTGTGCATTCAACTAACAGAGTTGAAGCTTACTTTTGATTGAGCAGTTCTGAAACTCCCTTTCTGTAGAAACTGCAAGTGAACCTTCAGAGCGCCACGGGGCGTATAGTGGAAAAAGGGATATCTCCTAATAAAAACTAGACAGAAGCATTCTGTGAAACTTCTTTCTTTTCTGTGCATTCTACTAACAGAGTTGAAGCATACTTTTGATTGAGCATTTCTGAAACACTCTTTCTGTAGAAACTGCAAGTTGACATTCTGAACGCTAAGGGGCCAATAGTGGAAAAAGGGATATCTCCAAATAGAAACTACACAGAAGCATTCTGTGAAACTTGTTTCTTTTCAGTCCATTCAACTATCAGATTGGAATCTTACTTTTGATTGAGCAGTTCTGAAAAACACTTTCTGTAGAAACTGCAAGTGGACATTCTGAGTGCTAAGTGGCCTATAGTGGAAAAAGGAATATCTTCAAATAAAAACTACATGGAAGCATTCAGTGAAACTTCTTTCAGTTCTGTCCATTCAACTAACAGAGTTGAAGCTTACTTTTCATTGAGCAGTTCTGAAACACACTTTCTATAGAAACTGCAAGTTGACATTTCGAGCGATAAAAGGCCTATAGTGGAAAAAGGGATATCTTCAAATAAAAACAACACAGAAGCATTCTGTGAAACTTCTTTCAGTTCTGTGCATTCAACTAACAGAGTTGAAGCTTTCATTTGATTGAGCAGTTCTGAAACACCCTTTCTGTAGAAACTGCAAGTGGACATTCGGAGCGCTAATGGGCCTATACTGGAAAAACGAATATCTACAAATAAAAACTACACAGAAGCATTCTGTGAAACTTCTTTCTGTTCTGTCCATTCAACTAACAGAGTTGAAGCTTGCTTATGATCGAGCAGTTCAGAAACTCTCTTTCTGTAAAAACTGCAAGTTGACATTCGGAGCGCTAAAGGGCCTATAGTGGAAAAAGGGATATCAACAAATAAAAACTACACAGAAGCATTCTGTGAAACTTCTTTCTGTTCTGTGCATTCAACTAACTGAGTTGAAGCTTGCTTTTGATATAGCAGTTCTGAAACACTCTTTCTGTAGAAACTGCAAGTTGACCTTCGGAGCGCAAAAGGGCCTATAGTGGAAAAAGGGATATCATCAAATAAAAACTACACAGAAGCATTCTGTGAAACTTCTTTCTGTTCTGTGCATTCAACTAACAGAGGTGAAGCTCACTTTTGATTGAGAAGTTCTAAAACAACCTTTCTGTAGAAACTGCAAGTGGACATTCATAGCACTAAGGTGCCTAAACTGGAAAAAGGAATATCTGCAAATAAAAACTACACAGAAGCATTCTGTGAAACTTCTTTCTGTTCTGTGCATTCAGCTAACAGAGTTGAAGCTTACTTTTGATTGAGCAGTCCTGAAACACCCTTTCTGTAGAAACTGCAAGTGTACATTCTGAGCGCAAATGGGCCTACAGTGGAAAAAGCAATATCTCCTAATAAAAACTAGACAGAAGCATTCTGGGAAACTTCTTTCTTTTCTGTGCATTCAACTAACAGATTTGAATCTTACTTTTTATTGAGCAGTTCTGAAACTCTCTTTCTGTAGAAACTGCAATTGGACATTCTGAACGCTAAGGGGCCAATTGTCGAAAAAGGGATATCTCCAAATATAAACAACACAGAAGCATTTTGTGAAACTTGTTTCTCTTCAGTCCATTCAACTATCAGAGTGGAATCTTACTTTTGATTGAGCAGTTCTGAAAAACACTTTCTGTAGAAACTGCATGTGGACATTCTGAGCACTAAGTGGCCTAATGTGGAAAAATTAATATCTACGAACAAAAACTACATGGAAGCATTCAGTGAAACTTCTTTCTGTTCTGTGCATTCAACTAAGAGAGTTGAAGCTGACTTTTGGTTGAGAAGTTCTGAAACACTCTTTCTGTAGAAACTGCACGTGGACATTTGAAGCGCCAAGGGGCCTATAGTGGAAAAAGGAATTCTTCAATTAAAAACTACACAGAAGCATACTGTGAAACTTCTTTCTGTTCTGTGCATTCAACTAACAGAGTTGAAGCTTGCTTTTGATTGAGCAGTTCTGAAACACTCTTTCTGTAGAAACTGCAAGTGGACATTCGGAGCGCTATGGGGCCCATAGGGAAAAAGGAATATCTACAAATAATAACTACACAGAAGCATTCTGTGAAACTTCTTTCTGTTCTGTGCATTCAACTAACAGAAGTGAAGCTTACTTTGATTGAGAAGTTCTGAAACAACCTTTCTGTAGAAACTGCAAGAGGACGTTCAGAGCACTAAGGGGCCCACAGTGGAAAAATTAATATCTGCAAATAAAAAGTACACAGAAGCATTCTGTGAAACTTCTTTCTGTTCTGTGCATTCAGCTAACCGAGTTGAAGCTTACTTTTGATTTAGCAGCTCTGAAACACCCTTCCTGTAGAAACTGCAAGTGTTCATTCAGAGCGCTAAAGGGCCTACAGTGGAAAAAGGAATATCTCCTAATAAAAACTATACAGAAGCATTCTGCGAAACTTCTTTCTTTTCTGTGCATTCAACTAACAGATTTGAAGCTTACTTTTGATTGAGCACTTCTGAAACTCTCTTTCTGTAGAAACTGCAAGTGGACATTCTGAACGCTAAGGGGCCAAGAGTGGAAAAAGGGATATCTCCAAATAAAAACTACACAGAAGCATTCTGTGAAACTTGTTTCTGTTCAGTCCATTCAACTCTCCGAGTGGAATCTTACTTTTGATTGAGCAGTTCTGAAAAACACTTTCTGTAGAAACTGCATGTGGACAATCTGAGCGCTAAGTGGCCTAGAGTGGAAAAAGTAATATCTTCAAACAAAAACTACACGGAAGCATTCAGTGAAACTTCTTTCTGTTCTGTGCATTCAACTAACAGAGTTGAAGCTTACTTTTGATTGAGCAGTTCTTAAACACTCTTTCTGTAGAAACTGCAAGTGGACAATTGAAGCGCTAAGAGGCCTATAGTGGAAAAAGGAATATCTTCAATTAAAAACTACACAGAAGCATACTGTGAAACTTCTTTCTGTTCTGTGCATTCAACTAACAGAGCTGAAGCTTATATTTGATTGAGCAGTCCTGAAAAACACTTTCTGTAGAAACTGCAAGTGAACATTCGAAGCGCTAAGTGGCCTATAGTGGAAAAAGCAATATCTTCAAATAAAAACTACACAGAAGCATTCAGTGAAACTTCTTTCTCTTCTGTCCATTCAACTAACAGGGTTGAAGCTTGCTTTTTTTTGAGCGGTTCTGAAACACTCTTTCTGTAGAAAATGCAAGTTGACATTCGCAGCGCTAAAGGGCATATAGTGGAAAAAGTGATATCATCAAATAAAAACTACACAGAAGCATTCTGTGAAACAACTTTCTGTTGTGTGCATTCAACTAACAGAGGTGAAGCTTACTTTTGATTGAGAATTTCTGAAACACTCTTTCTGTAGAAACTGCAAGTGGACATTCTGAACGCTAAGGGGCCAATAGTGGAAAAAGGGATATCTCCAAATAAAAACTACACAGAAGCATTCTGTGAAACTTGTTTCTGTTCAGTCCATTCAACTATCAGAGTGGAATCTTACTTTTGATTGAGCAGTTCTGAAAAACACTTTCTGTAGAAACTGCATGTGGACAATCTGAGCGCTAAGTGGCCTAGAGTGGAAAAAGTAATATCTTCAAACAAAAACTACACGGAAGCATTCAGTGAAACTTCTTTCTGTTCTGTGCATTCAACTAACAGAGTTGAAGCTTACTTTTGATTGAGCAGTTCTTAAACACTCTTTCTGTAGAAACTGCAAGTGGACAATTGAAGCGCTAAGAGGCCTATAGTGGAAAAAGGAATATCTTCAATTAAAAACTACACAGAAGCATACTGTGAAACTTCTTTCTGTTCTGTGCATTCAACTAACAGAGCTGAAGCTTATATTTGATTGAGCAGTCCTGAAAAACACTTTCTGTAGAAACTGCAAGTGAACATTCGAAGCGCTAAGTGGCCTATAGTGGAAAAAGCAATATCTTCAAATAAAAACTACACAGAAGCATTCAGTGAAACTTCTTTCTCTTCTGTCCATTCAACTAACAGGGTTGAAGCTTGCTTTTTTTTGAGCGGTTCTGAAACACTCTTTCTGTAGAAAATGCAAGTTGACATTCGCAGCGCTAAAGGGCATATAGTGGAAAAAGTGATATCATCAAATAAAAACTACACAGAAGCATTCTGTGAAACAACTTTCTGTTGTGTGCATTCAACTAACAGAGGTGAAGCTTACTTTTGATTGAGAATTTCTGAAACACTCTTTCTGTAGAAACTGCAAGTGGACATTCTGAACGCACAGGGGCCAATAGTGGAGAAAGTGATATCTCCAAATAAAAACTACACAGAACCATTCTGTGAAACTTGTTTCTGTTCAGTCCATTCTACTATCAGAGTGGAATCTTTCTTTTGATTGAGCGGTTCTGAAAAACACTTTCTGTAGAAACTGCAAGTGGACATTCGGAGTGCTAAGTGGCCTATAGTGGGAAGAGCAATATCTTCAAATAAAACTACACAGAAGCATTCAGTGAAACTTCTTTCTGTTCTGTCCATTCAACTAACAGAGTTGAAACTTACTTTTGATTGAGCACTTCTGAAACACTCTTTCTGTAGAAACTGCAAGTTGACATTTCGAGAGATAAAGGGCCTATAGTGGAAAAAGTGTTATCTTCAAATAAAAACAACACAAAAGCATTCTGTGAAACTTCTTTCTGTTCTGTGCATTCAACTAACAGAGATGAAGCTGACTTTTGATTGAGCAGTTCTGAAACACTCTTTCTGTAGAAACTGCACGTGGACATTAGAAGCGCTAAGAGGCCTATAGAGGAAAAAAGGATATCTTCAATTAAAAACTACGCAGAAGCATACTGTGAAAATTCTTTCTGTTCTGTGCATTCAACTAACAGAGTTCAAGCTTACATTTGATTGAGCACTTCTAAAACACTCTTTCTGTAGAAACTGCAAGTGGACATTCGGAGCGCTAAGGGGCCTATACTGGAAAAAGGAATATCTACAAATAAAAACTACACAGAAGCATTCTGTGAAACTTCTTTCTGTTCTGTCCATTCAAATAACAGAGTTGAAACTTGCTTTTTTTTGAGCGGTTCTGAAACACTCTTTCTGTAGAAACTGCAAGTTGACATTCGCAGCGCTAAAGGGCGTATAGTGGAAAAAGGGATATCATCAAATAAAAACTACACAGAAGCATTCTGTGAAACTTCTTTCTGTTCTGTGCATTCAACTAACAGAGGTGAAGCTTACTTTTGATTGAGAAGTTCTGAAACAACCTTTCTGTAGAAACTGCTAGTGGACATTCAGAGCACTAAGGGGCCAACAGTGGAAAAATAAATATCTGCAAATAAAAAGTACACAGAAGCATTCAGTGAAACTTCTTTCCGTTCTGTGCATTCAACTAACAGAGTTGAAGCTTACTTTTGATTGAGCAGTTCTGAAACACCCTTTCTGTAGAAACTGCAACTGTACATTCCCAGCGCCACGGGACCTACAGTGGAAAAAGGAATATCTCCTAATAAAAACTAGACAGAAGCATTCTGCGAAACTTCTTCCTTTTCTGTGCATTCAACTAACAGAGTTGAAGCTTACTTTTGGTTGAGAATTTCTGAAACACTCTTTCTGTAAAAACTGCAAGTGGACATTCTGAACGCTAAGGGGCCAATAGTGGAAAAAGGGATATCTCCAAATAAAAACTACACAGAACCATTCTGTGAAACTTGTTCCTTTTCAGTCCATTCTACTAGCAGTGTGGAATCTTTCTTTTGATTGAGCAGTTCTGAAAAACACTTTCTGTAGAAACTGCAAGTGGACATTCTGAGCGCTAAGTGGCCTATAGTGGAAAAAGGAATATCTTCAAATAAAAACTACACAGAAGCATTCAGTGAAACTTCTTTCTGTTCTGTCCATTCAACTAACAGAGTTGAAACTTGCTTTTTTTTGAGCGGTTCTGAAACACTCTTTCTGTAGAAACTGCAAGTTGACATTCGCAGCGCTAAAGGGCGTATAGTGGAAAAAGGAATATCATCAAAGAAAAACTACACAGAAGCATTCTGTGAAACTTCTTTCTGTTCTGTGCATTCAACTAACAGAGTTGAAGCTTACTTTTGATTGAGCAGTTCTGAAACACCCTTTCTGTAGAAACTGCAACTGTACATTCCCAGCGCCACGGGACCTACAGTGGAAAAAGGAATATCTCCTAATAAAAACTAGACAGAAGCATTCTGCGAAACTTCTTCCTTTTCTGTGCATTCAACTAACAGAGTTGAAGCTTACTTTTGGTTGAGAATTTCTGAAACACTCTTTCTGTAAAAACTGCAAGTGGACATTCTGAACGCTAAGGGGCCAATAGTGGAAAAAGGGATATCTCCAAATAAAAACTACACAGAACCATTCTGTGAAACTTGTTCCTTTTCAGTCCATTCTACTAGCAGTGTGGAATCTTTCTTTTGATTGAGCAGTTCTGAAAAACACTTTCTGTAGAAACTGCAAGTGGACATTCTGAGCGCTAAGTGGCCTATAGTGGAAAAAGGAATATCTTCAAATAAAAACTACACAGAAGCATTCTGTGAAACTTCTTTCTGTTCTGTGCATTCAACTAACAGAGGTGAAGCTTACATTTGATTGAACAGTTCTGAGACACTCTTTCTGTAGAAACTGCAAGTGGACATTCGGAGCGGTAAGGGGCCTATAGTGGAAAAAGAAATATCTACAAATAAGAACTACACAGAAGCATTCTGTGAAACTTCTTTCTGTTCTGTCCATTCAACTAACAGAGTTGAGGCTTACTTTTGATTGAGAAGTTCTGAAACACCCTTTCTGTAGAAACTGCAAGTGGACATTCAGAGCACTAAGGGGCCTACAGTGGAAAAAGAAATATCTGCAAAAAAAAACTACACAGAAGCATTCTGTGAACGTTCTTTCTGTTCTGTGCATTCAACTAACAGAGTTGAAGCATACTTTTGTTTGAGAAGTTCTGAAACACCCTTTCTGTAGAAACTGCAAGTGTACATTCAGAACGCTAAGGGGCCTGCAGTGGAAAAAGGAATATTTCCTAATAAAAACTAGAGAGAAGCATTCTGCGAAAGTTCGTTCTTTTCTGTTCATTCACCTAACAGAGTTGAAGCTTACTTTTGATTGAGCATTTCTGAAACACTCTTTCTGTAGAAACTGCAAGTGGACATTCTGAACGCAAAGGGGCCAATAGTGGAGAAAGTGATATCTCCAAATAAAAACTACACAGAACCATTCTGTGAAACTTGTTTCTGTTCAGTCCATTCTACTATCAGAGTGGAATCTTTCTTTTGATTGAGCGGTTCTGAAAAACACTTTCTGTAGAAACTGCAAGTGGACATTCGGAGTGCTAAGTGGCCTATAGTGGGAAGAGCAATATCTTCAAATAAAACTACACAGAAGCATTCAGTGAAACTTCTTTCTGTTCTGTCCATTCAACTAACAGAGTTGAAACTTACTTTTGATTGAGCACTTCTGAAACACTCTTTCTGTAGAAACTGCAAGTTGACATTTCGAGAGATAAAGGGCCTATAGTGGAAAAAGTGTTATCTTCAAATAAAAACAACACAAAAGCATTCTGTGAAACTTCTTTCTGTTCTGTGCATTCAACTAACAGAGATGAAGCTTACATTTGATTGAACAGTTCTGAGACACTCTTTCTGTAGAAACTGCAAGTGGACATTCGGAGCGGTAAGGGGCCTATAGTGGAAAAAGAAATATCTACAAATAAGAACTACACAGAAGCATTCTGTGAAACTTCTTTCTGTTCTGTCCATTCAACTAACAGAGTTGAGGCTTACTTTTGATTGAGAAGTTCTGAAACACCCTTTCTGTAGAAACTGCAAGTGGACATTCAGAGCACTAAGGGCCTAAAGTGGAAAAAGTAATATTGCAAATAAAAACTACACAGAAGCATTCTGTGAAACTTCTTTCTGTTCTGTGCATTCAACTAACAGAGTTGAAGCTTACTTTTGATTGAGGAGTTCTGAACACCCTTTCTGTAGAAACTGCAAGTGTACATTCAGAGCGCTAAGGGGCTACAGTGGAAAAAGTGATATCTCCTAATAAAACTAGATAGAAGCATTCTGCGAAACTTCTTTCTTTCTGGGCTTTCAACTAACAGAGTTGAAGCTTTTTTTGATTGAGCATTTCTGAAACACTCTTTCTGTAGAAACTGCAAGTGGACATTCTGAACCCCTAGGGGCCAATAGTGGAAAAAGTGATATCTCCAAATAAAATCTACACAGAAGCATTCTGTGATACTTGTTTCTGTTCAGTCCATTCAACTATCAGAGTGGAATCTTACTTTTGATTGAGCAGTTCTGAAAAACACTTTCTGTAGAAACTGCAGGTGGACATTCTGAGCGCTAAGTGGCCTATAGTGGAAAAAGGAATATCTTCAAATAAAAACTACACGAAAGCATTCATTGAAACTTCTTTCTGTTCTGTCCATTCAACTAACAGAGTTGAAGCTTACTTTTCATTGAGCAGTTCTGAAACACTGTTTCTGTAGAAACTGCAAGTTGACATTTCGAGCGCTATAGGGCCTATAGTGGAAAAAGGGATATCTTCAAATAAAAACTACACAGAAGCATTCTGTGAAACTTCTTCCTGTTCTGTGCATTCAACTAACAGAGTTGAAGCTTACTTTTGATTGAGCAGTTCTGAAACACTCTTTCTGTAGAAACTGCACGTGGACATTAGAAGCGCAAAGGGGCCTGTAGTGGAAAAACGAATATCTTGAATTAAAAACTACACAGAAGCATACTTTGAAACTTCTTTCTGTTCTGTGCATTCAACTAACAGAGTTGAAGCTTACATTTGATTAGCAGTTCTGAAACACCTTTCTGTAGAAACTGCTAGTGGACATTCGGAGCGCTAAGGGGCCCATAGTGGAAAAAGGAATATCTACAAATAAAAACTACACAGAAGCATTCTGTGAAACTTCTTTCTGTTCTGTGCATTCAACTAACAGTGTTGAAGCTTGCTTTTGATTGAGCAGTTCTGAAACACTCTTTCTGTAGAAACTGCAAGTGGACATTCTGAACGCTAAGGGGCCAATTGTGGAAAAGGTAATATCTGCAAATAAAAACTACACAGAAGCATTCTGTGAAACTTCTTTCTGTTCTGTTCATTCAACTAACAGAGTTGAAGCTTACATTTGATTGAGCAGTTCTGAAACACTCTTTCTGTAGAAACTGCAAGTGGACATTCTGAGCGCCAAAGGGCCTATAGTGGAAAAAGGAATATCTACAAATAAAAACTACACAGAAGCATTCTGTGAAACTCCTTTCTGTTCTGTCCGTTCAACTAACAGAGTTGAAGCTTGCTTTTGATTGAGCAGTTCTGAAACACTCTTTCTGTAGAAACTGCAAGTGACATCGGAGCGCTAAAGGCCTATAGTGGAAAAAGGATATCATCAAATAAAAACTACACAGAAGCATTCTGTGAAACTCCTTGTGTTCTGTGAGTTCAACTAACAGAGGTGAAGATACTTTTGATTGAGAAGTTCTGAAACACCCTTTCTGTAGAAACTGCAATGGACATTCAGAGCACTTAAGGGCCTACAGTGGAAAAAGTAATATCTGCAAATAAAAACTACACAGAAGCATTCTGTGAAACTTCTTTCTGTTCTGTGCATTCAACTAACAGAGTTGAAGCTTCTTTGATTGAGAGTTCTGAACACCCTTTCTGTAGAAACTGCAAGTGGACATTCAGAGCGCTAAGGGGCCCAAGTGGAAAAAGATATCTCTAATAAAAACTAGATAGAAGCATTCTGGAAACTTCTTTCTTTCTGGGCTTTCAACTAACAGGTTGAAGCTCTTTTGATTGAGCATTCTGAAACACTCTTTCTGTAGAAACTGCAAGTGGACATTCTGAACCTAAGGGCCAATGGGAAAAAGGAATATCTCATAAAAATGTACACAGAAGCATTCTGTGAACTTCTTTCTGTTCTGTGCATTCAAGTAACAGTGTTGAAGCTTGCATTTGATGAGCATTCTGAAACTCCTGTTCTGTTAGAAACTGAAGTGAACATTCTGAACGCTAAGGGCCAATTGTGGAAAAGGTAATATCTGCAAATAAAAACTACACAGAAGCATCTTGAAACTCTTTCTGTTCTGTCATTCAACTAACAGAGTTGAAGCTTACATTTGATTGAGCAGTTCTGAAACACTCTTTCTGTAGAAACTGCAAGTGGACATTCGGAGCGCTAAGGGCCATAGTGGAAAAAGGAATATCTACAAATAAAAACTACACAGAAGCATTCTGTGAAACTCCTTTCTGTTCTGTCCGTTCAACTAACAGAGTTGAAGCTTGCTTTTGATTGAGCAGTTCTGAAACACTCTTTCTGTAGAAACTGCAAGTTGACATTCGGAGCGCTAAAGGGCCTATAGTGGAAAAAGGGATATCATCAAATAAAAACTACACAGAAGCATTCTGTGAAACTTCCTTGTGTTCTGTGAGTTCAACTAACAGAGGTGAAGATTACTTTTGATTGAGAAGTTCTGAAACACCCTTTCTGTAGAAACTGCAAGTGGACATTCAGAGCACTAAGGGGCCTACAGTGGAAAAAGTAATATCTGCAAATAAAAACTACACAGAAGCATTCTGTGAAACTTCTTTCTGTTCTGTGCATTCAACTAACAGAGTTGAAGCTTACTTTTGATTGAGGAGTTCTGAACACCCTTTCTGTAGAAACTGCAAGTGTACATTCAGAGCGCTAAGGGGCCTACAGTGGAAAAAGTGATATCTCCTAATAAAAACTAGATAGAAGCATTCTGCGAAACTTCTTTCTTTTCTGGGCTTTCAACTAACAGAGTTGAAGCTTTCTTTTGATTGAGCATTTCTGAAACACTCTTTCTGTAGAAACTGCAAGTGGACATTCTGAACGCTAAGGGGCCAATAGTGGAAAAAGTGATATCCCTAAATAAAATGTACACAGAAGCATTCTGTGATACTTGTTTCTGTTCAGTCCATTCAACTATCAGAGTGGAATCTTACTTTTGATTGAGCAGTTCTGAAAAACACTTTCTGTAGAAACTGCAGGTGGACATTCTGAGCGCTAAGTGGCCTATAGTGGAAAAAGGAATATCTTCAAATAAAAACTACACGAAAGCATTCATTGAAACTTCTTTCTGTTCTGTCCATTCAACTAACAGAGTTGAAGCTTACTTTTCATTGAGCAGTTCTGAAACACTGTTTCTGTAGAAACTGCAAGTTGACATTTCGAGCGCTATAGGGCCTATAGTGGAAAAAGGGATATCTTCAAATAAAAACTACACAGAAGCATTCTGTGAAACTTCTTCCTGTTCTGTGCATTCAACTAACAGAGTTGAAGCTTACTTTTGATTGAGCAGTTCTGAAACACTCTTTCTGTAGAAACTGCACGTGGACATAAAGCGCAAAGGGCCTGTAGTGGAAAAACGAATATCTTGAATTAAAAACTACACAGAAGCATACTTTGAAACTTCTTTCTGTTCTGTGCATTCAACTAACAGAGTTGAAGCTTACATTTGATTGAGCAGTTCTGAAACACTCTTTCTGTAGAAACTGCTAGTGGACATTCGGAGCGCTAAGGGGCCCATAGTGGAAAAAGGAATATCTACAAATAAAAACTACACAGAAGCATTCTGTGAAACTTCTTTCTGTTCTGTCCATTCAACTAACAGTGTTGAAGCTTGCTTTTGATTGAGCAGTTCTGAAACACTCTTTCTGTAGAAACTGCAAGTGGACATTCTGAACGCTAAGGGCCAATTGTGGAAAAGGTAATATCTGCAAATAAAAACTACACAGAAGCATTCTGTGAAACTTCTTTCTGTTCTGTTCATTCAACTAACAGAGTTGAAGCTTACATTTGATTGAGCAGTTCTGAAACACTCTTTCTGTAGAAACTGCAAGTGGACATTCGGAGCGCTAAGGGCCATAGTGGAAAAAGGAATATCTAGAAAAACTACACAGAAGCATTCTGTGAAACTCCTTTCTGTTCTGTCCGTTCAACTAACAGTGTTGAAGCTTGCTTTTGATTGAGCAGTTCTGAAACACTCTTTCTGTAGAAACTGCAAGTTGACATTCGGAGCGCTAAGGGCCTATAGTGGAAAAAGGGATATCATCAAATAAAAACTACACAGAAGCATTCTGTGAAACTTCCTTGTGTTCTGTGAGTTCAACTAACAGAGGTGAAGATTACTTTTGATTGAGAAGTTCTGAAACACCCTTTCTGTAGAAACTGCAAGTGGACATTCAGAGCACTAAGGGGCCTACAGTGGAAAAAGTAATATCTGCAAATAAAAACTACACAGAAGCATTCTGTGAAACTTCTTTCTGTTCTGTGCATTCAACTAACAGAGTTGAAGCTTACTTTTGATTGAGGAGTTCTGAACACCCTTTCTGTAGAAACTGCAAGTGTACATTCAGAGCGCTAAGGGGCCTACAGTGGAAAAAGTGATATCTCCTAATAAAAACTAGATAGAAGCATTCTGCGAAACTTCTTTCTTTTCTGGGCTTTCAACTAACAGAGTTGAAGCTTTCTTTTGATTGAGCATTTCTGAAACACTCTTTCTGTAGAAACTGCAAGTGGACATTCTGAACGCTAAGGGGCCAATAGTGGAAAAAGTGATATCTCCAAATAAAATCTACACAGAAGCATTCTGTGATACTTGTTTCTGTTCAGTCCATTCAACTATCAGAGTGGAATCTTACTTTTGATTGAGCAGTTCTGAAAAACACTTTCTGTAGAAACTGCAGGTGGACATTCTGAGCGCTAAGTGGCCTATAGTGGAAAAAGGAATATCTTCAAATAAAAACTACACGAAAGCATTCATTGAAACTTCTTTCTGTTCTGTCCATTCAACTAACAGAGTTGAAGCTTACTTTTCATTGAGCAGTTCTGAAACACTGTTTCTGTAGAAACTGCAAGTTGACATTTCGAGCGCTATAGGGCCTATAGTGGAAAAAGGGATATCTTCAAATAAAAACTACACAGAAGCATTCTGTGAAACTTCTTTCTGTTCTGTGCATTCAACTAACAGAGTTGAAGCTTACTTTTGATTGAGCAGTTCTGAAACACTCTTTCTGTAGAAACTGCACGTGGACATTAGAAGCGCAAAGGGGCCTGTAGTGGAAAAACGAATATCTTGAATTAAAAACTACACAGAAGCATACTTTGAAACTTCTTTCTGTTCTGTGCATTCAACTAACAGAGTTGAAGCTTACATTTGATTGAGCAGTTCTGAAACACTCTTTCTGTAGAAACTGCTAGTGGACATTCGGAGCGCTAAGGGCCAATAGTGGAAAAAGGAATATCTACAAATAAAAACTACACAGAAGCATTCTGTGAAACTTCTTTCTGTTCTGTCCATTCAACTAACAGTGTTGAAGCTTGCTTTTGATTGAGCAGTTCTGAAACACTCTTCTGTAGAAACTGCAAGTGGACATTCTGAACGCTAAGGGGCCAATTGTGGAAAAGGTAATATCTGCAAATAAAAACTACACAGAAGCATTCTGTGAAACTTCTTTCTGTTCTGTTCATTCAACTAACAGAGTTGAAGCTTACATTTGATTGAGCAGTTCTGAAACACTCTTTCTGTAGAAACTGCAAGTGGACATCGGAGCGCTAAGGCCTATAGTGGAAAAAGAATATCTACAAATAAAAACTACACAGAACATTCTGTGAAACTCTTTCTGTTCTGTCCGTTCAACTAACAGTTGAAGCTTGCTTTTGATTGAGCAGTTCTGAAACACTCTTTCTGTAGAAACTGCAAGTGACATTCGGAGCGCTAAAGGCCTATAGTGGAAAAAGGATATCATCAAATAAAACTACACAGAAGCATTCTGTGAAACTTCCTTGTGTTCTGTGAGTTCAACTAACAGAGGTGAAGATTACTTTTGATTGAGAAGTTCTGAAACACCCTTTCTGTAGAAACTGCAAGTGGACATTCAGAGCACTAAGGGGCCTACAGTGGAAAATGTAATATCTGCAAATAAAAACTACACAGAAGCATTCTGTGAAACTTCTTTCTGTTCTGTGCATTCAACTAACAGAGTTGAAGCTTACTTTTGATTGAGGAGTTCTGAACCCCTTGTGAAACTGCAATGTACATTCAGAGCGCTAAGGGCTACAGTGAAAAAGATATCTCCTAATAAAAACTAGATAAAGATTCTGAAACTTCTTTCTTTTCTGGGCTTCAACTAACAGAGTTGAAGCTTCTTTTGATTGAGCATTTCTGAAACACTCTTTCTGTAGAAATGCAAGTGGACATTCTAACCTAATGGGCAATAGTGGAAAAGGTATATCCCAAATAAATCTACACAGAGCATTCTGTGATACTTGTTTCTGTTCAGTTCCATTCAACTATCAGGTGGAATCTTACTTTTGATTGAGCAGTTCTGAAAAACACTTTCTGTTAGAAACTGCAGGTGGACATTCTGAGCGCTAAGTGGCCATAGTGGAAAAGGAATATCTTCAAATAAAAACTACACGAAGCATTATTGAACTTCCTTCTGTTCTGTCCATTCAACTAACAGGTTGAAGCTACTTTCATGAGCAGTTCTGAAACACTGTTCTGTAAAACTGCAAGTTGCATTCGAGCGTATGGGGCTATATGGAAAAAGGATATCTTCAAATAAAAACTACACAGAAGCATTCTGTGAAACTTCTTCCTGTTCTGTGCATTCAACTAACAGAGTTGAAGCTTACTTTTTGATTGAGCAGTTCTGAAACACTCTTCTGAGAAACTGCACGTGGACATTCTGAAACCGCGCAAATGGGCCATTGTAGCGGAAAAACGAATATCCTTGAATTAAAAACTACACAGAAGCATATCTGTGAAACTTCCTTTCTGTTCTGTGCATTCAACTAACAGAGTTGAAGTTACATTTGATTGAGCAGTTTCTGAAACACACTTTCTGTAGAAACTGCTAGTGGACATATCGGAGCGCTAAGGGGCCCATAGGTGGAAAAAAGGAATATCTACAAATTAAAAAAGTACACAGAAGCATTCTGTGAAACTTCTTCTGTTCTGTCCATTCAACTAACAGTTTGAGCTTGCTTTGATTTGAGCATTCTGAAACACTCTTCGTAACTGAATGGAATTCTGAACGCTAAGGGGCAATTGTGGAAAAGTAAATCTGCAAATAAAAACTACACAGAAGATTCTGTGAAACTCTTTCTGTTCTGTTCATCAACTAACAGGGTTGAATTACTTTGATTGAGCTTCTAACACTTTTCTGTAAAAACTGCAGTGGAATTGGAAGCGCAAGGCCTATAGTGAAGAAAGGAATATCTAAAAAAAAACTACACAGAAGCATTCTGTGAAACTCCTTTCTTTCTGTCGTCAGCTAACAGAGTTGAAGCTTCTTTTATTGAGAGTCGAAACACTCTTTCTGTAGAAACTGCAAGTGACATCGAGCGCTAAGGGCCTATAGTGGAAAAAGAAATCATCAAATAAAAACTACACAGAACATTCTTGAAACTTCCTTCTGTTCTGTGATTCAACTAACAGAGGTGAAGTTACTTTGATTGAGAAGTTCTGAAACACCTTTCTGTAGGAAACTGGCAAGTGACATTCGGAGCCTAAGGGCCTAAGTGGAAAAAGAATATCTGCAAATAAAAACTACACAGAAGCATTTCTGTGAAACTTCTTTCTTGTTGGCTTCAACTAACAGAGTTTTGAAGCTTACTTTTGATTGAGGAGTTCTGAACACCCTTCTGTAGAAACTGCAATGGACATTTCAGAGCGCTAAGGCCACAGTGAAAAAAGTGATATCTCCAATAAAAACAGTAGAAGCATTCTGCGAAACTTCTTTCTTTCTGGGGCTTCAACTAACAGAGTGAAGCTTTCTTTTGATTGAGCATTTCTGAAGCACCTCCTGTAGAAATGCATACATTTGAAGCTAAGGCCATAGTGGAAAAAAATATTCAAAAAAAACTACACAGAACATTCTGTAACTTCTTTCTGTCTTCATTAACTAACAGGTGAAGCCTTTGATAGCAGTCTGAAACACTCTTCTGAAAACTGCAGTACCATTCGACCTAAAGGGCCCATTGTGGAAAAATTAATATTCAAATAAAACTACACAGAAGCATTCTGTGAAAAACTTCTTTCTCCTGTCAACTAACAGTTGAAAGCTTCTTGTCGAGCAGTCTGAAACACTTTCTGAGAAATGCAAGTTGACATTCAAAAAAAAAAAAAAAAAAAAAAAAAAAGGAGCCCTAAAAAGTTGGCTTCTTGTTCTTCTGTGCTCATTGACATTCGGAGCCTAAAGGCCTATAGGAAAAAGGATATCATCAAATAAAAACTACACAGAAGCATTCTGTGAAACTTCCTTGTGTTCTGTGAGTTCAACTAACAGAGGTGAAGATTACTTTTGATTGAGAAATTCTGAAACACCTTTCTGTAGAAACTGCAAGTGGACATTCAGAGCACTAAGGGGCCTACAGTGGAAAAAGAAATATCTGCAAATAAAAACTACACAGAAGCATTCTGTGAAACTTCTTTCTGTTCTGTGCATTCAACTAACAGAGTTGAAGCTTACTTTTGATTGAGCAGTTCTGAACCCCTTTTGTAGAAACTGCAAGTGTACATTCAGAGCGCTAAGGGCTACAGTGGAAAAAGTGATATCTCCTAATTAAAACTAGATAGAAGCATTCTGCAAACTTCTTTCTTTTCTGGGCTTTCAACTAACAGAGTTGAAGCTTTCTTTTGATTGAGCATTTCTGAAACACTCTTTCTGTAGAAACTGCAAGTGGACATTCTGAACGCTAAGGGCCAATAGTGGAAAAGGTGATATCCCAAATAAAATCTACACAGAAGCATTCTGTGATACTTGTTTCTGTTCAGTCCATTCAACTATCAGAGTGGAATCTTACTTTTGATTGAGCAGTTCTGAAAAACACTTTCTGTAGAAACTGCAGGTGGACATTCTGAGCGCTAAGTGGCCTATAGTGGAAAAAGGAATATCTTCAAATAAAAACTACACGAAGCATTATTGAAACTTCTTTCTGTTCTGTCCATTCAACTAACAGTGTTGAAGCTTACTTTTCATTGAGCAGTTCTGAAACACTGTTTCTGTAGAAACTGCAAGTTGGCATTTCGAGCGCTATGGGGCCTATAGTGGAAAAAGGGATATCTTCAAATAAAAACTACACAGAAGCATTCTGTGAAACTTCTTCCTGTTCTGTGCATTCAACTAACAGAGTTGAAGCTTACTTTTGATTGAGCAGTTCTGAAACACTCTCTCTGCAGAAACTGCACGTGGACATTGAAGCGCAAAGGGCCTGTAGCGGAAAAACGAATATCTTGATTAAAAACTACACAGAAGCATACTTTGAAACTTCTTTCTGTTCTGTGCATTCAACTAACAGAGTTGAAGTTTACTTTTGATTGAGCAGTTCTGAAACACACTTTCTGTAGAAACTGCTAGTGGATATTCGGAGCGCTATGGGGCCCATAGTGGAAAAAGGAATATCTACAAATAAAAACTACACAGAGCATTCTGTGAAACTTCTTTCTGTTCTGTCCATTCAACTAACAGTGTTGAGCTTGCTTTTGATTGAGCAGTTCTGAAACACTCTTCTGTAGAAACTGCAAGTGGACAATCTGAAAGCTAAGGGGCCAATTGTGGAAAAGGTTATATCTGCAAATAAAAACTACACAGAAGCGTTCTGTGAAACTTTTTTCTGTTCTGTTCATTCAGCTAACAGAGTTGAAGCTTACATTTGATTGAGCAGTTCTGAAACACTCTTTCTGTAGAAACTGCAAGTGGATATACGGAGCGCTATGGGGCCTATAGTGGAAAAAGGAATATCTACAAATAAAAACTACACAGAAGCATTCTGTGAAACTCCTTTCTGTTCTGTCCGTTCAACTAACAGTGTTGAAGCTTGCTTTTGATTGAGCAGTTCTGAAACACTCTTTCTGTAGAAACTGCAAGTTGACATTCGGAGCGCTAAGGGGCCTATAGTGGAAAAAGGGATATCATCAAATAAAAACTACACAGAAGCATTCTGTGAAACTTCCTTGTGTTCTGTGAGTTCAACTAACAGAGGTGAAGATCAATTTTGATTGAGAAATTCTGAAACTCCCTTTCTGTAGAAACTGCAAGTGGACTTTCAGAGCACTAAGGGGCCTACAGTGGAAAAAGTAATATCTGCAAATAAAAGCTACAGAGAAACATTCTGTGAAACTTCTTTCTGTTTTGCATTCAACTAACAGAATTGAAGCTTATTTGATTGAGGAGTTCTGAACACCCTTTCTGTAGAAACTGCAAGTGTACATTCAGAGCGCTAAGGGGCCTACAGTGGAAAAAGTGATATCTCCTAATAAAAACTAGATAGAAGCATTCTGCGAAACTTCTTTCTTCTCTGGGCGTTCAACTAACAGAGTTGAAGCTTTCTTTTGATTGAGCATTTCTGAAACACTCTTTCTGTAGAAACTGCAAGTGGACATTCTGAACGCTAAGTGGCCAATAGTGGAAAAGGGATATCTCCAAATAAAATCTACACAGAAGCATTCTGTCAAACTTCTTTCTGTTCTGTCCATTCAACTAACAGTGTTGAAGCTTGCTTCTGATTGAGCAGTTCTGAAACACTCCTTCTGTAGAAACTGCAAGTGGACATTCTGAACGCTAAGGGGCCAATTGTGGAAAAGGTAATATCTGCAAATAAAAACTACACAGAAGCATTCTGTGAAACTTCTTTCTCTTCTGTTCATTCAACTAACATAGTTGAAGCTTACATTGCTTGAGCAGCTCTGAAACACTCTTTCTGTAGAAACTGCAAGTGGACATTCGGAGCGCTAAAGGGCCTATAGTGGAAAAGGAATATCTACAAATAAAAACTACACAGAATCATTCTGTGAAACTTCTTTCTGTTCTGTCCGTTCAACTTACACTGTGAAGCTTGCTTTTGATTGAGCAGTTCTGAAACACTCTTTCTGTAGAAACTGCAAGTTGACATTCGGAGCGCTAAAGGCCTATAGTGGAAAAAGGGATATCTTCAAATAAAAACTACACAGAAGCATTCTCTGAAACTCCCTTGTGTTCTGTGGGTTCAACTAACAGAGGTGAAGATTACTTTTGATTGAGAAGTTCTGAAACCCTTTCTGTAGAAACTGCAAGTGGACATTCAGAGCACTAAGGGGCCTACAGTGGAAAAAGTAATATGTGCAAATAAAAACTACACAGAAGCATTCTGTGAAACTTCTTTCTGTTCTGTGCATTCAACTAACAGAGTTGAAGCTTACTTTTGATTGAGGAGTTCTGAACCCCTTTGTGTAGAAACTGCAAGTGTACATTCAGAGCGCTAAGGGGTCTACAGTGGAAAAAGTGATATCTCCTAATTAAAACTAGATAGAAGCATTCTGTGAAACTTCTTTCTTTTCTGGGCTTTCAACTAACAGAGTTGAAGCTTTCTTTTGATTGAGCATTTCTGAGACACTCTTTCTGTAGAAATTGCAAGTGGACATTCTGAACGCTAATGGGCCAATAGTGGAAAAGGTGATATCTCCAAATAAAATCTACACAGAAGCATTCTGTGATACTTGTTTCTGTTCAGTCCATTCAACTATCAGAGTGGAATCTTACTTTTGATTGAGCAGTTCTGAAAAACACTTTCTGTAGAAACTGCAGGTGGACATTCTGAGCGCTAAGTGGCCTATAGTGGTAAAAGGAATATCTTCAAATAAAAACTACACGAAGGCATTTATTGAAACTTCTTTCTGTTCTGTCCATTCAACTAACAGTGTTGAAGCTTACTTTTCATTGAGCAGTTCTGTAACACTGTTTCTGTAGAAACTGCAAGTTGGCATTTCGAGCGCTATGGGCCTATAGTGGAAAAAGGGATATCTTCAAATAAAAACTACACAGAAGCATTCTGTGAAACTTCTTCCTGTTCTGTGCATTCAACTAACAGAGTTGAAGCTTACTTTTGATTGAGCAGTTCTGAAACACTCTCTCTGCAGAAACTGCACGTGGACATTTGAAGCGCAAATGGGCCTGTAGCGGAAAAACGAATATCTTGACTTAAAAACTACACAGAAGCATACTTTGAAACTTCTTTCTGTTCTGTGCATTCAACTAACAGAGTTGAAGTTTACATTTGATTGAGCAGTTCTGAAACACACTTTCTGTAGAAACTGCTAGTGGATATTCGGAGCGCTATGGGGCCCATAGTGGAAAAAGGAATATCTACAAATAAAAACTACACAGAGGCATTCTGTGAAACTTCTTTCTGTTCTGTCCATTCAACTAACAGTGTTGTAGCTTGCTTTTGATTGAGCAGTTCTGAAACACTCTTCCTGTAGAAACTGCAAGTGGACAATCTGAAAGCTAAGGGGCCAATTGTGGAAAAGGTATATCTGCAAATAAAAACTACACAGAAGCGTTCTGTGAAACTTTTTCTGTTCTGTTCATTCAGCTAACAGAGTTGAAGCTTACATTTGATTGAGCAGTTCTGAAACACTCTTTCTGTAGAAACTGCAAGTGGATATTCGGAGCGCTAAGGGCCTATAGTGGAAAAAGGAATATCTACAAATAAAAACTACACAGAAGCATTCTGTGAAACTCCTTTCTGTTCTGTCCGTTCAACTAACAGTGTTGAAGCTTGCTTTTGATTGAGCAGTTCTGAAACACTCTTTCTGTAGAAACTGCAAGTTGACATTCGGAGCGCTAAGGGCCTATAGTGGAAAAAGGGATATCATCAAATAAAAACTACACAGAAGCATTCTGTGAAACTTCCTTGTGTTCTGTGAGTTCAACTAACAGAGGTGAAGATCAATTTTGATTGAGAAATTCTGAAACTCCCTTTCTGTAGAAACTGCAAGTGGACTTCAGAGCACTAAGGGGCCTACAGTGGAAAAAGTAATATCTGCAAATAAAAGCTACAGAGAACATTCTGTGAAACTTCTTTCTGTTCTTGCATTCAACTAACAGAATTGAAGCTTATTTTGATTGAGGAGTTCTGAACACCCTTTCTGTAGAAACTGCAAGTGTACATTCAGAGCGCTAAGGGGCCTACAGTGGAAAAAGTGATATCTCCTAATAAAAACTAGATAGAAGCATTCTGTGAAACTACTTTCTTTCTGGGCGTTCAACTAACAGAGTTGAAGCTTTCTTTTGATTGAGCATTTCTGAAACACTCTTTCTGTAGAAACTGCAAGTGGACATTCTGAACGCTAAGGGCCAATAGTGGAAAAGGGATATCTCCAAATAAAATCTACACAGAAGCTTCTGTGATACTTGTTTCTGTTCAGTCCATTCAACTATCAGAGTGGAATCTTACTTTTGATTGAGCAGTTCTGAAAAACACTTTCTGTAGAAACTGCAAGTGGACATTCAGAGCGCTAAGTGGCCAATAGTGGAAAAAGGAATATCTTCAAATAAAAACTACACGAAGCATTCTTGAAACTTCTTTCTGTTCTGTCCATTCAACTAACAGAGTTGAAGCTTACTTTTCATTGAGCAGTTCTGAAACACTGTTTCTGTAGAAACTGCAAGTTGACATTTCGAGCGCTATAGGGCCTATAGTGGAAAAAGGGATATCTTCAAATAAAAACTACACAGAAGCATTCTGTGAAACTTCTTCCTGTTCTGTGCATTCAACTAACAGAGTTGAAGCTTACTTTTGATTGAGCAGTTCTGAAACACTCTTTCTGTAGAAACTGCACGTGGAATTAGAGCGCAAAGGGGCCTGTAGTGGAAAAACGAATATCTTGAATTAAAAACTACACAGAAGCATACTTTGAAACTTCTTTCTGTTCTGTGCATTCAACTAACAGAGTTGAAGCTTACATTTGATTGAGCAGTTCTGAAACACTCTTTCTGTAGAAACTGCTAGTGGACATTCAGAGCGCTAAGGGGCCCATAGTGGAAAAAGGAATATCTACAAATAAAAACTACACAGAAGCATTCTGTGAAACTTCTTTCTGTTCTGTCATTCAACTAACAGTGTTGAAGCTTGCTTTGATTGAGCAGTTCTGAAACACTCTTCTGTAGAAACTGCAAGTGGACATTCTGAACGCTAAGGGGCCAATTGTGGAAAAGGTAATATCTGCAAATAAAAACTACACAGAAGCATTCTGTGAAACTTCTTTCTGTTCTGTCCTTCAACTAACATGTTGAAGCTTACATTTGATTGAGCAGTTCTGAAACACTCTTTCTGTAGAAACTGCAAGTGGACATTCGGAGCGCTAAAGGCCTATAGTGGAAAAGGAATATCAAATAAAAACTACACAGAAGCATTCTCTGAAACTCCTTGTGTTCTGTGGGTTCAACTAACAGAGGTGAAGATTACTTTTGATTGAGAAGTTCTGAAACCCTTTCTGTAGAAACTGCAAGTGGACATTCAGAGCACTAAGGGGCCTACAGTGGAAAAAGTAATATGTGCAAATAAAAACTACACAGAAGCATTCTGTGAAACTTCTTTCTGTTCTGTGCATTCAACTAACAGAGTTGAAGCTTACTTTTGATTGAGGAGTTCTGAACCCCCTTTGTGTAGAAACTGCAAGTGTACATTCAGAGCGCTAAGGGGTCTACAGTGGAAAAAGTGATATCTCCTAATTAAAACTAGATAGAAGCATTCTGTGAAACTTCTTTCTTTTCTGGGCTTTCAACTAACAGAGTTGAAGCTTTCTTTTGATTGAGCATTTCTGATACACTCTTTCTGTAGAAATTGCAAGTGGACATTCTGAACGCTAATGGGCCAATAGTGGAAAAGGTGATATCTCCAAATAAAATCTACACAGAAGCATTCTGTGATACTTGTTTCTGTTCAGTCCATTCAACTATCAGAGTGGAATCTTACTTTTGATTGAGCAGTTCTGAAAAACACTTTCTGTAGAAACTGCAGGTGGACATTCTGAGCGCTAAGTGGCCTATAGTGGTAAAAGGAATATCTTCAAATAAAAACTACACAGAAGCATTTATTGAAACTTCTTTCTGTTCTGTCCATTCAACTAACAGTGTTGAAGCTTACTTTTCATTGAGCAGTTCTGTAACACTGTTTCTGTAGAAACTGCAAGTTGGCATTTCGAGCGCTATGGGGCCTATAGTGGAAAAAGGGATATCTTCAAATAAAAACTACACAGAAGCATTCTGTGAAACTTCTTCCTGTTCTGTGCATTCAACTAACAGAGTTGAAGCTTACTTTTGATTGAGCAGTTCTGAAACACTCTCTCTGCAGAAACTGCACGTGGACATTTGAAGCGCAAATGGGCCTGTAGCGGAAAAACGAATATCTTGACTTAAAAACTACACAGAAGCATACTTTGAAACTTCTTTCTGTTCTGTGCATTCAACTAACAGAGTTGAAGTTTACATTTGATTGAGCAGTTCTGAAACACACTTTCTGTAGAAACTGCTAGTGGATATTCGGAGCGCTATGGGGCCCATAGTGGAAAAAGGAATATCTACAAATAAAAACTACACAGAGGCATTCTGTGAAACTTCTTTCTGTTCTGTCCATTCAACTAACAGTGTTGGAGCTTGCTTTTGATTGAGCAGTTCTGAAACACTCTTCCTGTAGAAACTGCAAGTGGACAATCTGAAAGCTAAGGGGCCAATTGTGGAAAAGGTTATATCTGCAAATAAAAACTACACAGAAGCGTTCTGTGAAACTTTTTTCTGTTCTGTTCATTCAGCTAACAGAGTTGAAGCTTACATTTGATTGAGCAGTTCTGAAACACTCTTTCTGTAGAAACTGCAAGTGGATATTCGGAGCGCTAAGGGGCCTATAGTGGAAAAAGGAATATCTACAAATAAAAACTACACAGAAGCATTCTGTGAAACTCCTTTCTGTTCTGTCCGTTCAACTAACAGTGTTGAAGCTTGCTTTTGATTGAGCAGTTCTGAAACACTCTTTCTGTAGAAACTGCAAGTTGACATTCGGAGCGCTAAGGGCCTATAGTGGAAAAAGGGATATCATCAAATAAAAACTACACAGAAGCATTCTGTGAAACTTCCTTGTGTTCTGTGAGTTCAACTAACAGAGGTGAAGATCATTTTGATTGAGCAGTTCTGAAACTCTCTTTCTGTAGAAACTGCAAGTGGACTTTCAGAGCACTAAGGGGCCTACAGTGGAAAAAGTAATATCTGCAAATAAAAGCTACAGAGAAACATTCTGTGAAACTTCTTTCTGTTCTTTGCATTCAACTAACAGAATTGAAGCTTATTTTGATTGAGGAGTTCTGAACACCCTTTCTGTAGAAACTGCAAGTGTACATTCAGAGCGCTAAGGGGCCTACAGTGGAAAAAGTGATATCTCCTAATAAAAACTAGATAGAAGCATTCTGCGAAACTTCTTTCTTCTCTGGGCTTTCAACTAACAGAGTTGAAGCTTTCTTTTGATTGAGCATTTCTGAAACACTCTTTCTGTAGAAACTGCAAGTGGACATTCAGAGCGCTAAGTGGCCAATAGTGGAAAAGGGATATCTCCAAATAAAATCTACACAGAAGCCTTCTGTGATACTTGTTTCTGTTCAGTCCATTCAACTATCAGAGTGGAATCTTACTTTTGATTGAGCAGTTCTGAAAAACACTTTCTGTAGAAACTGCAAGTGGACATTCTGAGCGCTAAGTGGCCTATGGTGGAAAAAGGAATATCTTCAAATAAAAACTACACGAAGCATTCTTGAAACTTCTTTCTGTTCTGTCCATTCAACTAACAGAGTTGAAGCTTACTTTTCATTGAGCAGTTCTGAAACACTGTTTCTGTAGAAACTGCAAGTTGACATTTCGAGCGCTATAGGGCCTATAGTGGAAAAAGGGATATCTTCAAATAAAAACTACACAGAAGCATTCTGTGAAACTTCTTCCTGTTCTGTGCATTCAACTAACAGAGTTGAAGCTTACTTTTGATTGAGCAGTTCTGAAACACTCTTTCTGTAGAAACTGCAAGTGGACATTAGAAGCGCAAAGGGGCCTGTAGTGGAAAAACGAATATCTTGAATTAAAAACTACACAGAAGCATACTTTGAAACTTCTTTCTGTTCTGTGCATTCAACTAACAGAGTTGAAGCTTACATTTGATTGAGCAGTTCTGAAACACTCTTTCTGTAGAAACTGCTAGTGGACATTCAGAGCGCTAAGGGGCCCATAGTGGAAAAAGGAATATCTACAAATAAAAACTACACAGAAGCATTCTGTGAAACTTCTTTCTGTTCTGTCCATTCAACTAACAGTGTTGAAGCTTGCTTCTGATTGAGCAGTTCTGAAACACTCCTTCTGTAGAAACTGCAAGTGGACATTCTGAACGCTAAGGGGCCAATTGTGGAAAAGGTAATATCTGCAAATAAAAACTACACAGAAGCATTCTGTGAAACTTCTTTCTCTTCTGTTCATTCAACTAACATAGTTGAAGCTTACAATTGCTTGAGCAGCTCTGAAACACTCTTTCTGTAGAAACTGCAAGTGGACATTCGGAGCGCTAAAGGGCCTATAGTGGTAAAAGGAATATCTACAAATAAAAACTACACAGAATCATTCTGTGAAACTTCTTTCTGTTCTGTCCGTTCAACTTACACTGTGAAGCTTGCTTTTGATTGAGCAGTTCTGAAACACTCTTTCTGTAGAAACTGCAAGTTGACATTCGGAGCGCTAAAGGCCTATAGTGGAAAAAGGGATATCATCAAATAAAAACTACACAGAAGCATTCTCTGAAACTCCTTGTGTTCTGTGGTTCAACTAACAGAGGTGAAGATTACTTTTGATTGAGAAGTTCTGAAACCCTTTCTGTAGAAACTGCAAGTGGACATTCAGAGCACTAAGGGGCCTACAGTGGAAAAAGTAATATGTGCAAATAAAAACTACACAGAAGCATTCTGTGAAACTTCTTTCTGTTCTGTGCATTCAACTAACAGAGTTGAAGCTTACTTTTGATTGAGGAGTTCTGAACCCCCTTTGTGTAGAAACTGCAAGTGTACATTCAGAGCGCTAAGGGGTCTACAGTGGAAAAAGTGATATCTCCTAATTAAAACTAGATAGAAGCATTCTGTGAAACTTCTTTCTTTTCTGGGCTTTCAACTAACAGAGTTGAAGCTTTCTTTTGATTGAGCATTTCTGAGACACTCTTTCTGTAGAAATTGCAAGTGGACATTCTGAACGCTAATGGGCCAATAGTGGAAAAGGTGATATCTCCAAATAAAATCTACACAGAAGCATTCTGTGATACTTGTTTCTGTTCAGTCCATTCAACTATCAGAGTGGAATCTTACTTTTGATTGAGCAGTTCTGAAAAACACTTTCTGTAGAAACTGCAGGTGGACATTCTGAGCGCTAAGTGGCCTATAGTGGTAAAAGGAATATCTTCAAATAAAAACTACACAGAGGCATTATTGAAACTTCTTTCTGTTCTGTCCATTCAACTAACAGTGTTGAAGCTTACTTTTCATTGAGCAGTTCTGTAACACTGTTTCTGTAGAAACTGCAAGTTGGCATTTCGAGCGCTATGGGGCCTATAGTGGAAAAAGGGATATCTTCAAATAAAAACTACACAGAAGCATTCTGTGAAACTTCTTCCTGTTCTGTGCATTCAACTAACAGAGTTGAAGCTTACTTTTGATTGAGCAGTTCTGAAACACTCTCTCTGCAGAAACTGCACGTGGACATTTGAAGCGCAAATGGGCCTGTAGCGGAAAAACGAATATCTTGACTTAAAAACTACACAGAAGCATACTTTGAAACTTCTTTCTGTTCTGTGCATTCAACTAACAGAGTTGAAGTTACATTTGATTGAGCAGTTCTGAAACACACTTTCTGTAGAAACTGCTAGTGGATATTCGGAGCGCTATGGGGCCTATAGTGGAAAAAGGAATATCTACAAATAAAAACTACACAGAGGCATTCTGTGAAACTTCTTTCTGTTCTGTCCATTCAACTAACAGTGTTGGAGCTTGCTTTTGATTGAGCAGTTCTGAAACACTCTTCCTGTAGAAACTGCAAGTGGACAATCTGAAGCTAAGGGGCCAA
Organism: Nomascus leucogenys; assembly: GCF_006542625.1. Classification (NCBI taxonomy): domain Eukaryota; kingdom Metazoa; phylum Chordata; class Mammalia; order Primates; family Hylobatidae; genus Nomascus; species Nomascus leucogenys. The sequence continues at coordinate 109,220 of NW_022097601.1, forward strand.
TTGTGGAAAAGGTTATATCTGCAAATAAAAACTACACAGAAGCGTTCTGTGAAACTTTTTCTGTTCTGTTCATTCAGCTAACAGAGTTGAAGCTTACATTTGATTGAGCAGTTCTGAAACACTCTTTCTGTAGAAACTGCAAGTGGATATTCGGAGCGCTAAGGGGCCTATAGTGGAAAAAGGAATATCTACAAATAAAAACTACACAGAAGCATTCTGTGAAACTCCTTTCTGTTCTGTCCGTTCAACTAACAGTGTTGAAGCTTGCTTTTGATTGAGCAGTTCTGAAACACTCTTTCTGTAGAAACTGCAAGTTGACATTCGGAGCGCTAAGGGCCTATAGTGGAAAAAGGGATATCATCAAATAAAAACTACACAGAAGCATTCTGTGAAACTTCCTTGTGTTCTGTGAGTTCAACTAACAGAGGTGAAGATCATTTTGATTGAGAAATTCTGAAACTCCCTTTCTGTAGAAACTGCAAGTGGACTTTCAGAGCACTAAGGGGCCTACAGTGGAAAAAGTAATATCTGCAAATAAAACTACAGAGAAACATTCTGTGAAACTTCTTTCTGTTCTTTGCATTCAACTAACAGAATTGAAGCTTATTTTGATTGAGGAGTTCTGAACACCCTTTCTGTAGAAACTGCAAGTGTACATTCAGAGCGCTAAGGGGCCTACAGTGGAAAAAGTGATATCTCCTAATAAAAACTAGATAGAAGCATTCTGCGAAACTTCTTTCTTCTCTGGGCGTTCAACTAACAGAGTTGAAGCTTTCTTTTGATTGAGCATTTCTGAAACACTCTTTCTGTAGAAACTGCAAGTGGACATTCAGAACGCTAAGGGCCAATAGTGGAAAAGGGATATCTCCAAATAAAATCTACACAGAAGCCTTCTGTGATACTTGTTTCTGTTCAGTCCATTCAACTATCAGAGTGGAATCTTACTTTTGATTGAGAAGTTCTGAAACACCCTTTCTGTAGAAACTGCATGTGGACTTTCTGAGCGCTAAGTGGCCTATGTGGAAAAAGGAATATCTTCAAATAAAAACTACACGAAAGCATTCATTGAAACTTCTTTCTGTTCTGTCCATTCAACTAACAGAGTTGAAGCTTACTTTTCATTGAGCAGTTCTGAAACACTGTTTCTGTAGAAACTGCAAGTTGACATTTCGAGCGCTATAGGGCCTATAGTGGAAAAAGGGATGTCTTCAAATAAAAACTACACAGAAGCATTCTGTGAAACTTCTTCCTGTTCTGTGCATTCAACTAACAGAGTTGAAGCTTACTTTTGATTGAGCAGTTCTGAAACACTCTTTCTGTAGAAACTGCACGTGGAATTAGATGCGCAAAGGGGCCTGTAGTGGAAAAACGAATATCTTGAATTAAAAACTACACAGAAGCATACTTTGAAACTTCTTTCTGTTCTGTGCATTCAACTAACAGAGTTGAAGCTTACATTTGATTGAGCAGTTCTGAAACACTCTTTCTGTAGAAACTGCTAGTGGACATTCAGAGCGCTAAGGGGCCCATAGTGGAAAAAGGAATATCTACAAATAAAAACTACACAGAAGCATTCTGTGAAACTTCTTTCTGTTCTGTTCATTCAACTAACAGTGTTGAAGCTTTCTTTTGATTGAGCAGTTCTGAAACACTCTTTCTGTAGAAACTGCAAGTGGACATTCTGAACGCTAAGGGGCCAATTGTGGAAAAGGTAATATCTGCAAATAAAAACTACACAGAAGCATTCTGTGAAACTTCTTTCTGTTCTGTTCATTCAACTAACATAGTTGAAGCTTACATTTGATTGAGCAGTTCTGAAACACTCTTTCTGTAGAAACTGCAAGTGGACATTCGGAGCGCTAAGGGCCTATAGTGGAAAAGGAATATCTACAAATAAAAACTACACAGAACATTCTGTGAAACTTCTTTCTGTTCTGTCCGTTCAACTTACACTGTGAAGCTTGCTTTTGATTGAGCAGTTCTGAACACTCTTTCTGTAGAAACTGCAAGTTGACATTCGGAGCGCTAAAGGCCTATAGTGGAAAAAGGATATCATCAAATAAAAACTACACAGAAGCATTCTTGAAACTCCCTTGTGTTCTGTGGTTCAACTAACAGAGGTGAAGATTACTTTTGATTGAGAAGTTCTGAAACCCTTTCTGTAGAAACTGCAAGTGGACATTCAGAGCACTAAGGGCCTACAGTGGAAAAAGTAATATTGCAAATAAAAACTACACAGAAGCATTCTGTGAAACTTCTTTCTGTTCTGTGCATTCAACTAACAGAGTTGAAGCTTACTTTTGATTGAGGAGTTCTGAACACCCTTTGTGTAGAAACTGCAAGTGTACATTCAGAGCGCTAAGGGGGCTACAGTGGAAAAAGTTAAATCTCCTAATAAAACTAGATAGAAGCATTCTGTGAAACTTCTTTCTTTTCTGGGCTTTCAACTAACAGAGTTGAAGCTTTCTTTTGATTGAGCATTTCTGAAACACTCTTTCTGTAGAAACTGCAAGTGGACATTCTGAACGCTAATGGGCCAATAGTGGAAAAAGTGATATCTCCAAATAAAATCTACACAGAAGCATTCTGTGATACTTGTTTCTGTTCAGTCCATTCAACTATCAGAGTGGAATCTTACTTTTGATTGAGCAGTTCTGAAAAACACTTTCTGTAGAAACTGCAGGTGGACATTCTGAGCGCTAAGTGGCCTATAGTGGTAAAAGGAATATCTTCAAATAAAAACTACACGAAGCATTTATTGAAACTTCTTTCTGTTCTGTCCATTCAACTAACAGTGTTGAAGCTTACTTTTCATTGAGCAGTTCTGTAACACTGTTTCTGTAGAAACTGCAAGTTGCATTTCGAGCGCTATGGGGCCTATAGTGGAAAAAGGGATATCTTCAAATAAAAACTACACAGAAGCATTCTGTGAAACTTCTTTCTGTTCTGTGCATTCAACTAACAGAGTTGAAGCTTACTTTTGATTGAGCAGTTCTGAAACACTCTCTCTGCAGAAACTGCACGTGGACATTTGAAGCGCAAATGGGCCTGTAGCGGAAAAACGAATATCTTGACTTAAAAACTACACAGAAGCATACTTTGAAACTTCTTTCTGTTCTGTGCATTCAACTAACAGAGTTGAAGATTACATTTGATTGAGCAGTTCTGAAACACACTTTCTGTAGAAACTGCTAGTGGATATTCGGAGCGCTATGGGGCCCATAGTGGAAAAAGGAATATCTACAAATAAAAACTACACAGAGGCATTCTGTGAAACTTCTTTCTGTTCTGTCCATTCAACTAACAGAGTTGAAGCTTGCTTTTGATTGAGCAGTTCTGAAACACTCTTCCTGTAGAAACTGCAAGTGGACAATCTGAAAGCTAAGGGGCCAATTGTGGAAAAGGTTATATCTGCAAATAAAAACTACACAGAAGCGTTCTGTGAAACTTTTTTCTGTTCTGTTCATTCAGCTAACAGAGTTGAAGCTTACATTTGATTGAGCATTTCTGAAACACTCTTTCTGTAGAAACTGCAAGTGGATATCGGAGCGCTATGGGGCCTATAGTGGAAAAAGGAATATCTACAAATAAAAACTACACAGAAGCATTCTGTGAAACTCCTTTCTGTTCTGTCCGTTCAACTAACATAGTTGAAGCTTGCTTTTGATTGAGCAGTTCTGAAACACTCTTTCTGTAGAAACTGCAAGTTGACATTCGGAGCGCTAAGGGGCCTATAGTGGAAAAAGGGATATCATCAAATAAAAACTACACAGAAGCATTCTGTGAAACTTCCTTGTGTTCTGTGAGTTCAACTAACAGAGGTGAAGATCAATTGATTGAGAAATTCTGAAACTCCCTTTCTGTAAAACTGCAAGTGGACTTTCAGAGCACTAAGGGGCCTACAGTGGAAAAAGTAATATCTGCAAATAAAAGCTACAGAAAACATTCTGTGAAACTTTCTTTCTTGCTTTGCATTCAACTAACAGAATTGAAGCTTATTTTGATTGAGGAGTTCTGAACACCCTTTTGTAGAAACTGCAAGTGGACATTCAGAGCACTAAGGGCCTACAGTGGAAAAAGTAATATGTGCAAATAAAAACTACACAGAAGCATTCTGTGAAACTTCTTTCTGTTCTGTGCATTCAACTAACAGAGTTGAAGCTTACTTTTGATTGAGGAGTTCTGAACCCCTTTGTGTAGAAAACTGCAAGTGTACATTCAGAGCGCTAAGGGGTCTACAGTGGAAAAAGTTATATCTCCTAATTAAAACTAGATAGAAGCATTCTGTGAAACTTCTTTCTTTTCTGGGCTTTCAACTAACAGAGTTGAAGCTTTCTTTTGATTGAGCATTTCTGAGACACTCTTTCTGTAGAAATTGCAAGTGGACATTCTGAACGCTAATGGGCCAATAGTGGAAAAGGTGATATCTCCAAATAAAATCTACACAGAAGCATTCTGTGATACTTGTTTCTGTTCAGTCCATTCAACTATCAGAGTGGAATCTTACTTTTGATTGAGCAGTTCTGAAAAACACTTTCTGTAGAAACTGCAGGTGGACATTCTGAGCGCTAAGTGGCCTATAGTGGTAAAAGGAATATCTTCAAATAAAAACTACACGAAGCATTTATTGAAACTTCTTTCTGTTCTGTCCATTCAACTAACAGTGTTGAAGCTTACTTTTCATTGAGCAGTTCTGAACACTGTTTCTGTAGAAACTGCAAGTTGGCATTTCGAGCGCTATGGGCCTATAGTGGAAAAAGGGATATCTTCAAATAAAAACTACACAGAAGCATTCTGTGAAACTTCTTCCTGTTCTGTGCATTCAACTAACAGAGTTGAAGCTTACTTTTGATTGAGCAGTTCTGAAACACTCTCTCTGCAGAAACTGCACGTGGACATTTGAAGCGCAAATGGGCCTGTAGCGGAAAAACGAATATCTTGACTTAAAAACTACACAGAAGCATACTTTGAAACTTCTTTCTGTTCTGTGCATTCAACTAACAGAGTTGAAGTTTACATTTGATTGAGCAGTTCTGAAACACACTTTCTGTAGAAACTGCTAGTGGATATTCGGAGCGCTATGGGGCCCATAGTGGAAAAAGGAATATCTACAAATAAAAACTACACAGAGGCATTCTGTGAAACTTCTTTCTGTTCTGTCCATTCAACTAACAGTGTTGGAGCTTGCTTTGATTGAGCAGTTCTGAAACACTCTTCCTGTAGAAACTGCAAGTGGACAATCTGAAAGCTAAGGGGCCAATTGTGGAAAAGGTTATATCTGCAAATAAAAACTACACAGAAGCGTTCTGTGAAACTTTTTCTGTTCTGTTCATTCAGCTAACAGAGTTGAAGCTTACATTTGATTGAGCAGTTCTGAAACACTCTTTCTGTAGAAACTGCAAGTGGATATACGGAGCGCTATGGGGCCTATAGTGGAAAAAGAATATCTACAAATAAAAACTACACAGAAGCATTCTGGAAACTCCTTTCTGTTCTGTCCGTTCAACTAACAGTGTTGAAGCTTGCTTTTGATTGAGCAGTTCTGAAACACTCTTTCTGTAGAAACTGCAAAGTTGACATTCGGAGCGCTAAGGGCCTATAGTGGAAAAAGGGATATCATCAAAATAAAAACTACACAGAAGCATTCTGTGAAACTTCCTTGTGTTCTGTGAGTTCAACTAACAGAGGTGAAGATCAATTTGATTGAGAAATTCTGAAACTCCCTTTCTGTAGAAACTGCAAGTGGACTTTCAGAGCACTAAGGGGCCTACAGTGGAAAAAGTAATATCTGCAATAAAAGCTACAGAGAAACATTCTGTGAAACTTCTTTCTGTTCTTTGCATTCAACTAACAGATTGAAGCTTATTTGATTGAGGAGTTCTGAACACCCTTTCTGTAGAAACTGCAAGTGTACATTCAGAGCGCTAAGGGGCCTACAGTGGAAAAAGTGATATCTCCTAATAAAAACAGATAGAAGCATCTGCGAAACTTCTTTCTTCTCTGGGCGTTCAACTAACAGAGTTGAAGCTTTCTTTTGATTGAGCATTTCTGAAACACTCTTTCTGTAGAAACTGCAAGTGGACATTCTGAACGCTAAGTGGCCATAGGGAAAAGGGATATCTCCAAATAAAATCTACACAGAAGCATTCTGTCAAACTTCTTTCTGTTCTGTCCATTCAACTAACAGTGTTGAAGCTTGCTTTCTGATTGAGCAGTTCTGAAACACTCCTTCTGTAGAAACTGGCAAGTGGACATTCTGAACGCTAAGGGGCCAATTGTGGAAAAGGTAATATCTGCAAATAAAAACTACACAGAAGCATTCTGTGAAACTTCTTTCTCTTCTGTTCATTCAACTAACATAGTTGAAGCTTACAATTGCTTGAGCAGCTCTGAAACACTCTTTCTGTAGAAACTGCAAGTGGACATTCGGAGCGCTAAAGGCCATAGTGGAAAAGAATATTACAAATAAAACTACACAGAATCATTCTGTGAAACTTCTTTCTGTTCTGTCCGTTCAACTTACACTGTGGAAGCTTGCTTTTGATTGAGCAGTCTGAAACACTCTTTCTGTAGAAACTGCAAGTTGACATTCGGAGCGCTAAACGGCCTATAGTGGAAAAAGGATATCATCAAATAAAAACTACACAGAAGCATTCTCTGAAACTCCCTTGTGTTCTGTGGGTTCAACTAACAGAGGTGAAGATTACTTTTGATGAGAAGTTCTGAAACCCTTTCTGTAGAAACTGCAAGTGGACATTCAGAGCACTAAGGGGCCTACAGTGGAAAAAGTAATATGTGCAAATAAAAACTACACAGAAGCATTCTGTGAAACTTCTTTCTGTTCTGTGCATTCAACTAACAGAGTTGAAGCTTACTTTTGATTGAGCAGTTCTGAACCCCCTTTGTGTAGAAACTGCAAGTGTACATTCAGAGCGCTAAGGGGTCTACAGTGGAAAAAGTGATATCTCCTAATTAAAACTAGATAGAAGCATTCTGTGAAACTTCTTTCTTTTCTGGGCTTTCAACTAACAGAGTTGAAGCTTTCTTTTGATTGAGCATTTCTGAGACACTCTTTCTGTAGAAATTGCAAGTGGACATTCTGAACGCTAATGGGCCAATAGTGGAAAAGGTGATATCTCCAAATAAAATCTACACAGAAGCATTCTGTGATACTTGTTTCTGTTCAGTCCATTCAACTATCAGAGTGGAATCTTACTTTTGATTGAGCAGTTTCTGAAAAACACTTTCTGTAGAAACTGCAGGTGGACATTCTGAGCGCTAAGTGGCCTATAGTGGTAAAAGGAATATCTTCAAATAAAAACTACACGAAGGCATTTATTGAAACTTCTTTCTGTTCTGTGCATTCAACTAACAGAGTTGAAGTTTACATTTGATTGAGCAGTTCTGTAACACTGTTTCTGTAGAAACTGCAAGTTGGCATTCGAGCGCTATGGGCCTATAGTGGAAAAAGGGATATCTTCAAAATAAAAACTACACAAAGCATTCTGTGAAACTTCTTCCTGTTCTGTGCATTCACTAACAGAGTTGAAGCTTACTTTTGATTGAGCAGTTCTGAAACACTCTCTCTGCAGAAACTGCACGTGGACATTTGAAGCGCAAAGGGCTGTAGCGGAAAAAAAATATCTTGACTTAAAAACTACACAGAAGCATACTTTGAAACTTTTCTGTTCTGTGCATTCAACTAACAGAGTTGAAGTTTATTTGATTGAGCAGTTCTGAAACACACTTTCTGTAGAAACTCAGTGGATATTCGGAGCGCATGGGGCCCATAGTGAAAAAGGAAATCTAAAATAAAAACTACACAGAGGCATTCTTGAAACTTCTTTCTGTTCTGTCCATTCAACAACAGTGTTGGAGCTGCTTTTGATTGAGCAGTTCTGAAACACTCTTCCTGTAGAAACTGCAAGTGGACAATCTGAAAGCTAAGGGGCCAATTGTGGGAAAAGGTTATATCTGCAAATAAAAACTACACAGAAGCGTTCTGTTGAAACTTTTTTCTGTTCTGTTCATTCAGCTACAGAGTTGAAGCTTACATTTGATTGAGCAGTTCTGAAACACTCTTTCTGTAGAAACTGCAAGTGGATATTCGGAGCGCTATGGGGCCTATAGTGGAAAAAGTAATATCTGCAAATAAAAGCTACACAGAAACATTCTGTGAAACTCCTTTCTGTTCTGTCCGTTCAACTAACAGTGTTGAGCTGTTTATTGAGCAGTTCGAACACTCTTTCTGTAGAAACGCAAGTGACATTCGGACTATTAGTGGAAAAAGGAGATATCATCAAAATAAAAAACTACACAGAAAGGATCTGTGAAACTTCCTTGTGTTCTGTGAGTTCAACTAACAGAGGTGAAGATCAATTTGATTGAGAAATTCTGAAAACTACTCCCTTTCTGTAGAAACTGCAAGTGGACTTTCAGAGCACTAAGGGGCCTACAGTGGAAAAAGTAATATCTGCAAATAAAAGCTACAGAGAAACATTCTGTGAAACTTCTTTTCTGTTCTTTGCATTCAACTAACAGAATTTGAAGCTTATTTTGATTGAGGAGTTCTGAACACCCCTTGTTCTGTATGAAAACTGTCAAATGTACATTCAGAATTTTCGCTAAGGGGCCTACACGTGGAAAAAGTGAATAATCTCCTAAATAAAAACTAGATAGAAGCATTCTGCGAAACTTCTTCTCTTGGGCGTTCACTACAGAGGAACTTTCTTTGATGAGCATTCTGAAACCTTTCTGTAGAAATGCAGTGGACAGTTCTGAACGCTAAGTGGCCATAGTGGAAAAGGGATATCTCAAATAAAACTACACGAAGCCTCTGGATACTTGTTTCTGTCAGTCCATTCAACTATCAAGTGGAATCTACTTTTGATTGAGCATTCTGAAAACACTTCGAGAAACTGCAGTGGACATTTGAGCGCTAAGTGGCCTATGGTGGAAAAGGAATATCTTCAAAAAAACTACACGAAGCATCCTTGAAATCTTTCTGTTCTGTCCATTCAACTAACAGAGTTGAAGCTTACTTTTCATTGAGCAGTTCTGAAACACTGTTTCTGTAGAAACTGCAAGTTGACATTTCGAGCGCTATAGGGCCTATAGTGGAAAAAGGGATGTCTTCAAATAAAAACTACACAGAAGCATTCTGTGAAACTTCTTCCTGTTCTGTGCATTCAACTAACAGAGTTGAAGCTTACTTTTGATTGAGCAGTTCTGAAACACTCTTTCTGTAGAAACTGCACGTGGATATTAGATGCGCAAAGGGGCCTGTAGTGGAAAAACGAATATCTTGAATTAAAAACTACACAGAAGCATACTTTGAAACTTCTTTCTGTTCTGTGCATTCAACTAACAGAGTTGAAGCTTATATTTGATTGAGCAGTTCTGAAACACTCTTTCCGTAGAAACTGCTAGTGGACATTCAGAGCGCTGAGGGGCCCATAGTGGAAAAAGGAATATCTACAAATAAAAACTACACAGAAGCATTCTGTCAAACTTCTTTCTGTTCTGTCCATTCAACTAACAGTGTTGAAGCTTGCTTCTGATTGAGCAGTTCTGAAACACTCCTTCTGTAGAAACTGCAAGTGGACATTCTGAACGCTAAGGGGCCAATTGTGGAAAAGGTAATATCTGCAAATAAAAACTACACAGAAGCATTCTGTGAAACTTCTTTCTGTTCTGTCCCTTCAACTAACATAGTTAAAGCTTACAATTGCTTGAGCAGCTCTGAAACACTCTTTGTGTAGAAACTGCAAGTGGACATTCGGAGCGCTAAACGGCCTATAGTGGGAAAAGGAATATCTACAAATAAAAACTACACAGAAGCATTCTCTGAAACTCCCTTGTGTTCTGTGGGTTCAACTAACAGAGGTGAAGATTACTTTTGATTGAGAAGTTCTGAAACCCTTTCTGTAGAAACTGCAAGTGGACATTCAGAGCACTAAGGGGCCTACAGTGGAAAAAGTAATATGTGCAAATAAAAACTACACAGAAGCATTCTGTGAAACTTCTTTCTGTTCTGTGCATTCAACTAACAGAGTTGAAGCTTACTTTTGATTGAGGAGTTCTGAACCCCCTTTGTGTAGAAACTGCAAGTGTACATTCAGAGCGCTAAGGGGTCTACAGTGGAAAAAGTGATATCTCCTAATTAAAACTAGATAGAAGCATTCTGTGAAACTTCTTTCTTTTCTGGGCTTTCAACTAACAGAGTTGAAGCTTTCTTTTGATTGAGCATTTCTGAGACACTCTTTCTGTAGAAATTGCAAGTGGACATTCTGAACGCTAATGGGCCAATAGTGGAAAAGGTGATATCTCCAAATAAAATCTACACAGAAGCATTCTGTGATACTTGTTTCTGTTCAGTCCATTCAACTATCAGAGTGGAATCTTACTTTTGATTGAGCAGTTCTGAAAAACACTTTCTGTAGAAACTGCAGGTGGACATTCTGAGCGCTAAGTGGCCTATAGTGGTAAAAGGAATATCTTCAAATAAAAACTACACGAAGGCATTTATTGAAACTTCTTTCTGTTCTGTCCATTCAACTAACAGTGTTGAAGCTTACTTTTCATTGAGCAGTTCTGTAACACTGTTTCTGTAGAAACTGCAAGTTGGCATTTCGAGCGCTATGGGGCCTATAGTGGAAAAAGGGATATCTTCAAATAAAAACTACACAGAAGCATTCTGTGAAACTTCTTTCTGTTCTGTGCATTCAACTAACAGAGTTGAAGCTTACTTTTGATTGAGCAGTTCTGAAACACTCTCTCTGCAGAAACTGCACGTGGACATTTGAAGCGCAAATGGGCCTGTAGCGGAAAAACGAATATCTTGACTTAAAAACTACACAGAAGCATACTTTGAAACTTCTTTCTGTTCTGTGCATTCAACTAACAGAGTTGAAGTTTACATTTGATTGAGCAGTTCTGAAACACACTTTCTGTAGAAACTGCTAGTGGATATTCGGAGCGCTATGGGGCCCATAGTGGAAAAAGGAATATCTACAAATAAAAACTACACAGAGGCATTCTGTGAAACTTCTTTCTGTTCTGTCCATTCAACTAACAGTGTTGGAGCTTGCTTTTGATTGAGCAGTTCTGAAACACTCTTCCTGTAGAAACTGCAAGTGGACAATCTGAAAGCTAAGGGGCCAATTGTGGAAAAGGTTATATCTGCAAATAAAAACTACACAGAAGCGTTCTGTGAAACTTTTTTCTGTTCTGTTCATTCAGCTAACAGAGTTGAAGCTTACATTTGATTGAGCAGTTCTGAAACACTCTTTCTGTAGAAACTGCAAGTGGATATTCGGAGCGCTAAGGGGCCTATAGTGGAAAAAGGAATATCTACAAATAAAAACTACACAGAAGCATTCTGTGAAACTCCTTTCTGTTCTGTCCGTTCAACTAACAGTGTTGAAGCTTGCTTTTGATTGAGCAGTTCTGAAACACTCTTTCTGTAGAAACTGCAAGTTGACATTCGGAGCGCTAAGGGCCTATAGTGGAAAAAGGGATATCATCAAATAAAAACTACACAGAAGCATTCTGTGAAACTTCCTTGTGTTCTGTGAGTTCAACTAACAGAGGTGAAGATCAATTTTGATTGAGAAATTCTGAAACTCCCTTTCTGTAGAAACTGCAAGTGGACTTTCAGAGCACTAAGGGGCCTACAGTGGAAAAAGTAATATCTGCAAATAAAAGCTACAGAGAAACATTCTGTGAAACTTCTTTCTGTTCTTTGCATTCAACTAACAGAATTGAAGCTTATTTTGATTGAGGAGTTCTGAACACCCTTTCTGTAGAAACTGCAAGTGTACATTCTGAGCGCTAAGGGGCCTACAGTGGAAAAAGTGATATCTCCTAATAAAAACTAGATAGAAGCATTCTGCGAAACTTCTTTCTGTTCTGTGCTTTCAACTAACAGAGTTGAAGCTTTCTTTTGATTGAGCATTTCTGAAACACTCTTTCTGTAGAAACTGCAAGTGGACATTCTGAACGCTAAGTGGCCAATAGTGGAAAAGGTGATATCTCCAAATAAAATCTACACAGAAGCTTCTGTGATACTTGTTTCTGTTCAGTCCATTCAACTATCAGAGTGGAATCTTACTTTTGATTGAGCAGTTCTGAAAAACACTTTCTGTAGAAACTGCAGGTGGACATTCTGAGCGCTAAGTGGCCTATGTGGAAAAAGGAATATCTTCAAATAAAAACTACACGAAGCATTCTTGAAACTTCTTTCTGTTCTGTCCATTCAACTAACAGAGTTGAAGCTTACTTTTCATTGAGCAGTTCTGAAACACTGTTTCTGTAGAAACTGCAAGTTGACATTTCGAGCGCTATAGGGCCTATAGTGGAAAAAGGGATGTCTTCAAATAAAAACTACACAGAAGCATTCTGTGAAACTTCTTCCTGTTCTGTGCATTCAACTAACAGAGTTGAAGCTTACTTTTGATTGAGCAGTTCTGAAACACTCTTTCTGTAGAAACTGCACGTGGAATTAGAGCGCAAAGGGCCTGTAGTGGAAAAACGAATATCTTGAATTAAAAACTACACAGAAGCATACTTTGAAACTTCTTTCTGTTCTGTGCATTCAACTAACAGAGTTGAAGCTTAATTTGATTGAGCAGTTCTGAAACACTCTTTCGTAGAAACTGCTAGTGGACATTCAGAGCGCTAAGGGGCCATAGTGGAAAAAGGAATATCTACAAATAAAAACTACACAGAAGCATTCTGTCAAACTTCTTTCTGTTCTGTCCATTCAACTAACAGTGTTGAAGCTTGCTTATGATTGAGCAGTTCTGAAACACTCCTTCTGTAGAAACTGCAAGTGGACATTCTGAACGCTAAGGGGCCAATTGTGGAAAAGGTAATATCTGCAAATAAAAACTACACAGAAGCATTCTGTGAAACTTCTTTCTCTTCTGTTCATTCAACTAACATAGTTGAAGCTTACAATTGCTTGAGCAGCTCTGAAACACTCTTTCTGTAGAAACTGCAAGTGGACATTCGGAGCGCTAAAGGGCCTATAGTGGGAAAAGGAATATCTACAAATAAAAACTACACAGAATCATTCTGTGAAACTTCTTTCTGTTCTGTCCGTTCAACTTACACTGTGGAAGCTTGCTTTTGATTGAGCAGTTCTGAAACACTCTTTCTGTAGAAACTGCAAGTTGACATTCGGAGCGCTAAACGGCCTATAGTGGAAAAAGGGATATCATCAAATAAAAACTACACAGAAGCATTCTCTGAAACTCCCTTGTGTTCTGTGGGTTCAACTAACAGAGGTGAAGATTACTTTTGATTGAGAAGTTCTGAAACCCTTTCTGTAGAAACTGCAAGTGGACATTCAGAGCACTAAGGGGCCTACAGTGGAAAAAGTAATATGTGCAAATAAAAACTACACAGAAGCATTCTGTGAAACTTCTTTCTGTTCTGTGCATTCAACTAACAGAGTTGAAGCTTACTTTTGATTGAGGAGTTCTGAACCCCTTTGTGTAGAAACTGCAAGTGTACATTCAGAGCGCTAAGGGGTCTACAGTGGAAAAAGTGATATCTCCTAATTAAAACTAGATAGAAGCATTCTGTGAAACTTCTTTCTTTTCTGGGCTTTCAACTAACAGAGTTGAAGCTTTCTTTTGATTGAGCATTTCTGAGACACTCTTTCTGTAGAAATTGCAAGTGGACATTCTGAACGCTAATGGGCCAATAGTGGAAAAGGTGATATCTCCAAATAAAATCTACACAGAAGCATTCTGTGATACTTGTTTCTGTTCAGTCCATTCAACTATCAGAGTGGAATCTTACTTTTGATTGAGCAGTTCTGAAAAACACTTTCTGTAGAAACTGCAGGTGGACATTCTGAGCGCTAAGTGGCCTATAGTGGTAAAAGGAATATCTTCAAATAAAAACTACACGAAGGCATTTATTGAAACTTCTTTCTGTTCTGTCCATTCAACTAACAGTGTTGAAGCTTACTTTTCATTGAGCAGTTCTGTAACACTGTTTCTGTAGAAACTGCAAGTTGGCATTTCGAGCGCTATGGGGCCTATAGTGGAAAAAGGGATATCTTCAAATAAAAACTACACAGAAGCATTCTGTGAAACTTCTTCCTGTTCTGTGCATTCAACTAACAGAGTTGAAGCTTACTTTTGATTGAGCAGTTCTGAAACACTCTCTCTGCAGAAACTGCACGTGGACATTTGAAGCGCAAATGGGCCTGTAGCGGAAAAACGAATATCTTGACTTAAAAACTACACAGAAGCATACTTTGAAACTTCTTTCTGTTCTGTGCATTCAACTAACAGAGTTGAAGTTTACATTTGATTGAGCAGTTCTGAAACACACTTTCTGTAGAAACTGCTAGTGGATATTCGGAGCGCTATGGGGCCCATAGTGGAAAAAGGAATATCTACAAATAAAAACTACACAGAGGCATTCTGTGAAACTTCTTTCTGTTCTGTCCATTCAACTAACAGTGTTGGAGCTTGCTTTTGATTGAGCAGTTCTGAAACACTCTTCCTGTAGAAACTGCAAGTGGACAATCTGAAAGCTAAGGGGCCAATTGTGGAAAAGGTTATATCTGCAAATAAAAACTACACAGAAGCGTTCTGTGAAACTTTTTTCTGTTCTGTTCATTCAGCTAACAGAGTTGAAGCTTACATTTGATTGAGCAGTTCTGAAACACTCTTTCTGTAGAAACTGCAAGTGGATATTCGGAGCGCTAAGGGGCCTATAGTGGAAAAAGGAATATCTACAAATAAAAACTACACAGAAGCATTCTGTGAAACTCCTTTCTGTTCTGTCCGTTCAACTAACAGTGTTGAAGCTTGCTTTTGATTGAGCAGTTCTGAAACACTCTTTCTGTAGAAACTGCAAGTTGACATTCGGAGCGCTAAGGGGCCTATAGTGGAAAAAGGGATATCATCAAATAAAAACTACACAGAAGCATTCTGTGAAACTTCCTTGTGTTCTGTGAGTTCAACTAACAGAGGTGAAGATCAATTTTGATTGAGAAATTCTGAAACTCCCTTTCTGTAGAAACTGCAAGTGGACTTTCAGAGCACTAAGGGGCCTACAGTGGAAAAAGTAATATCTGCAAATAAAAGCTACAGAGAAACATTCTGTGAAACTTCTTTCTGTTCTTTGCATTCAACTAACAGAATTGAAGCTTATTTTGATTGAGGAGTTCTGAACACCCTTTCTGTAGAAACTGCAAGTGTACATTCAGAGCGCTAAGGGGCCTACAGTGGAAAAAGTGATATCTCCTAATAAAAACTAGATAGAAGCATTCTGCGAAACTTCTTTCTTCTCTGGGCGTTCAACTAACAGAGTTGAAGCTTTCTTTTGATTGAGCATTTCTGAAACACTCTTTCTGTAGAAACTGCAAGTGGACATTCTGAACGCTAAGTGGCCAATAGTGGAAAAGGGGATATCTCCAAATAAAATCTACACAGAAGCCTTCTGTGATACTTGTTTCTGTTCAGTCCATTCAACTATCAGAGTGGAATCTTACTTTTGATTGAGCAGTTCTGAAAAACACTTTCTGTAGAAACTGCAGGTGGACATTCTGAGCGCTAAGTGGCCTATGGTGGAAAAAGGAATATCTTCAAATAAAAACTACACGAAGCATTCCTTGAAACTTCTTTCTGTTCTGTCCATTCAACTAACAGAGTTGAAGCTTACTTTTCATTGAGCAGTTCTGAAACACTGTTTCTGTAGAAACTGCAAGTTGACATTTCGAGCGCTATAGGGCCTATAGTGGAAAAAGGGATGTCTTCAAATAAAAACTACACAGAAGCATTCTGTGAAACTTCTTCCTGTTCTGTGCATTCAACTAACAGAGTTGAAGCTTACTTTTGATTGAGCAGTTCTGAAACACTCTTTCTGTAGAAACTGCACGTGGATATTAGATGCGCAAAGGGGCCTGTAGTGGAAAAACGAATATCTTGAATTAAAAACTACACAGAAGCATACTTTGAAACTTCTTTCTGTTCTGTGCATTCAACTAACAGAGTTGAAGCTTATATTTGATTGAGCAGTTCTGAAACACTCTTTCCGTAGAAACTGCTAGTGGACATTCAGAGCGCTAAGGGGCCCATAGTGGAAAAAGGAATATCTACAAATAAAAACTACACAGAAGCATTCTGTCAAACTTCTTTCTGTTCTGTTCATTCAACTAACAGTGTTGAAGCTTCCTTTGATTGAGCAGTTCTGAAACACTCTTTCTGTAGAAACTGCAAGTGGACATTCTGAACGCTAAGGGGCCAATTGTGGAAAAGGTAATATCTGCAAATAAAAACTACACAGAAGCATTCTGTGAAACTTCTTTCTGTTCTGTTCATTCAACTAACATAGTTGAAGCTTACAATTGCTTGAGCAGCTCTGAAACACTCTTTCTGTAGAAACTGCAAGTGGACATTCGGAGCGCTAAAGGGCCTATAGTGGGAAAAGGAATATCTACAAATAAAAACTACACAGAATCATTCTGTGAAACTTCTTTCTGTTCTGTCCGTTCAACTACACTGTGGAAGCTTGCTTTTGATTGAGCAGTTCTGAAACACTCTTTCTGTAGAAACTGCAAGTTGACATTCGGAGCGCTAAACGGCCTATAGTGGAAAAAGGGATATCATCAAATAAAAACTACACAGAAGCATTCTCTGAAACTCCCTTGTGTTCTGTGGTTCAACTAACAGAGGTGAAGATTACTTTTGATTGAGAAGTTCTGAAACCCTTTCTGTAGAAACTGCAAGTGGACATTCAGAGCACTAAGGGGCCTACAGTGGAAAAAGTAATATGTGCAAATAAAAACTACACAGAAGCATTCTGTGAAACTTCTTTCTGTTCTGTGCATTCAACTAACAGAGTTGAAGCTTACTTTTGATTGAGGAGTTCTGAACCCCCTTTGTGTAGAAACTGCAAGTGTACATTCAGAGCGCTAAGGGGTCTACAGTGGAAAAAGTGATATCTCCTAATTAAAACTAGATAGAAGCATTCTGTGAAACTTCTTTCTTTTCTGGGCTTTCAACTAACAGAGTTGAAGCTTTCTTTTGATTGAGCATTTCTGAGACACTCTTTCTGTAGAAATTGCAAGTGGACATTCTGAACGCTAATGGGCCAATAGTGGAAAAGGTGATATCTCCAAATAAAATCTACACAGAAGCATTCTGTGATACTTGTTTCTGTTCAGTCCATTCAACTATCAGAGTGGAATCTTACTTTTGATTGAGCAGTTCTGAAAAACACTTTCTGTAGAAACTGCAGGTGGACATTCTGAGCGCTAAGTGGCCTATAGTGGTAAAAGGAATATCTTCAAATAAAAACTACACGAAGGCATTTATTGAAACTTCTTTCTGTTCTGTCCATTCAACTAACAGTGTTGAAGCTTACTTTTCATTGAGCAGTTCTGTAACACTGTTTCTGTAGAAACTGCAAGTTGGCATTTCGAGCGCTATGGGCCTATAGTGGAAAAAGGGATATCTTCAAATAAAAACTACACAGAAGCATTCTGTGAAACTTCTTCCTGTTCTGTGCATTCAACTAACAGAGTTGAAGCTTACTTTTGATTGAGCAGTTCTGAAACACTCTCTCTGCAGAAACTGCACGTGGACATTTGAAGCGCAAATGGGCCTGTAGCGGAAAAACGAATATCTTGACTTAAAAACTACACAGAAGCATACTTTGAAACTTCTTTCTGTTCTGTGCATTCAACTAACAGAGTTGAAGTTTACATTTGATTGAGCAGTTCTGAAACACACTTTCTGTAGAAACTGCTAGTGGATATTCGGAGCGCTATGGGGCCCATAGTGGAAAAAGGAATATCTACAAATAAAAACTACACAGAGGCATTCTGTGAAACTTCTTTCTGTTCTGTCCATTCAACTAACAGTGTTGGAGCTTGCTTTTGATTGAGCAGTTCTGAAACACTCTTCCTGTAGAAACTGCAAGTGGACAATCTGAAAGCTAAGGGGCCAATTGTGGAAAAGGTTATATCTGCAAATAAAAACTACACAGAAGCGTTCTGTGAAACTTTTTCTGTTCTGTTCATTCAGCTAACAGAGTTGAAGCTTACATTTGATTGAGCAGTTCTGAAACACTCTTTCTGTAGAAACTGCAAGTGGATATCGGAGCGCTAGGGGCCTATAGTGGAAAAAGGAATATCTACAAATAAAAACTACACAGAAGCATTCTGTGAAACTCCTTTCTGTTCTGTCCGTTCAACTAACATGTTGAAGCTTGCTTTTGATTGAGCAGTTCTGAAACACTCTTTCTGTAGAAACTGCAAGTTGACATTCGGAGCGCTAAGGGGCCTATAGTGGAAAAAGTGATATCATCAAATAAAAACTACACAGAAGCATTCTGTGAAACTTCCTTGTGTTCTGTGAGTTCAACTAACAGAGGTGAAGATCAATTTTGATTGAGAAATTCTGAAACTCCCTTTCTGTAGAAACTGCAAGTGGACATTCAGAGCACTAAGGGGCCTACAGTGGAAAAAGTAATATCTGCAAATAAAAGCTACAGAGAAACATTCTGTGAAACTTCTTTCTGTTCTTTGCATTCAACTAACAGAATTGAAGCTTATTTTGATTGAGGAGTTCTGAACACCCTTTCTGTAGAAACTGCAAGTGGACATTCAGAGCACTAAGGGCCTACAGTGGAAAAAGTAATATTGCAAATAAAAACTACACAGAAGCATTCTGTGAAACTTCTTTCTGTTCTGTGCATTCAACTAACAGAGTTGAAGCTTACTTTTGATTGAGGAGTTCTGAACCCCTTTGTGTAGAAACTGCAAGTGTACATTCAGAGCGCTAAGGGGTCTACAGTGGAAAAAGTGATATCTCCTAATTAAAACTAGATAGAAGCATTCTGTGAAACTTCTTTCTTTTCTGGGCTTTCAACTAACAGAGTTGAAGCTTTCTTTTGATTGAGCATTTCTGAGACACTCTTTCTGTAGAAATTGCAAGTGGACATTCTGAACGCTAATGGGCCAATAGTGGAAAAGGTGATATCTCCAAATAAAATCTACACAGAAGCATTCTGTGATACTTGTTTCTGTTCAGTCCATTCAACTATCAGAGTGGAATCTTACTTTTGATTGAGCAGTTCTGAAAAACACTTTCTGTAGAAACTGCAGGTGGACATTCTGAGCGCTAAGTGGCCTATAGTGGTAAAAGGAATATCTTCAAATAAAAACTACACGAAGGCATTTATTGAAACTTCTTTCTGTTCTGTCCATTCAACTAACAGTGTTGAAGCTTACTTTTCATTGAGCAGTTCTGTAACACTGTTTCTGTAGAAACTGCAAGTTGGCATTTCGAGCGCTATGGGGCCTATAGTGGAAAAAGGGATATCTTCAAATAAAAACTACACAGAAGCATTCTGTGAAACTTCTTCCTGTTCTGTGCATTCAACTAACAGAGTTGAAGCTTACTTTTGATTGAGCAGTTCTGAAACACTCTCTCTGCAGAAACTGCACGTGGACATTTGAAGCGCAAATGGGCCTGTAGCGGAAAAACGAATATCTTGACTTAAAAACTACACAGAAGCATACTTTGAAACTTCTTTCTGTTCTGTGCATTCAACTAACAGAGTTGAAGTTTACATTTGATTGAGCAGTTCTGAAACACACTTTCTGTAGAAACTGCTAGTGGATATTCGGAGCGCTATGGGGCCCATAGTGGAAAAAGGAATATCTACAAATAAAAACTACACAGAGGCATTCTGTGAAACTTCTTTCTGTTCTGTCCATTCAACTAACAGTGTTGGAGCTTGCTTTTGATTGAGCAGTTCTGAAACACTCTTCCTGTAGAAACTGCAAGTGGACAATCTGAAAGCTAAGGGGCCAATTGTGGAAAAGGTTATATCTGCAAATAAAAACTACACAGAAGCGTTCTGTGAAACTTTTTTCTGTTCTGTTCATTCATCTAACAGAGTTGAAGCTTACATTTGATTGAGCAGTTCTGAAACACTCTTTCTGTAGAAACTGCAAGTGGATATACGGAGCGCTATGGGGCCTATAGTGGAAAAAGGAATATCTACAAATAAAAACTACACAGAAGCATTCTGTGAAACTCCTTTCTGTTCTGTCCGTTCAACTAACAGTGTTGAAGCTTGCTTTTGATTGAGCAGTTCTGAAACACTCTTTCTGTAGAAACTGCAAGTTGACATTCGGAGCGCTAAGGGGCCTATAGTGGAAAAAGGGATATCATCAAATAAAAACTACACAGAAGCATTCTGTGAAACTTCCTTGTGTTCTGTGAGTTCAACTAACAGAGGTGAAGATCAATTTTGATTGAGAAATTCTGAAACTCCCTTTCTGTAGAAACTGCAAGTGGACTTTCAGAGCACTAAGGGGCCTACAGTGGAAAAAGTAATATCTGCAAATAAAAGCTACAGAGAAACATTCTGTGAAACTTCTTTCTGTTCTTTGCATTCAACTAACAGAATTGAAGCTTATTTTGATTGAGGAGTTCTGAACACCCTTTCTGTAGAAACTGCAAGTGTACATTCAGAGCGCTAAGGGGCCTACAGTGGAAAAAGTGATATCTCCTAATAAAAACTAGATAGAAGCATTCTGCGAAACTTCTTTCTTCTCTGGGCGTTCAACTAACAGAGTTGAAGCTTTCTTTTGATTGAGCATTTCTGAAACACTCTTTCTGTAGAAACTGCAAGTGGACATTCTGAACGCTAAGTGGCCAATAGTGGAAAAGGGGATATCTCCAAATAAAATCTACACAGAAGCATTCTGTCAAACTTCTTTCTGTTCTGTCCATTCAACTAACAGTGTTGAAGCTTGCTTCTGATTGAGCAGTTCTGAAACACTCTTTCTGTAGAAACTGCAAGTGGACATTCTGAACGCTAAGGGGCCAATTGTGGAAAAGGTAATATCTGCAAATAAAAACTACACAGAAGCATTCTGTGAAACTTCTTTCTCTTCTGTTCATTCAACTAACATAGTTGAAGCTTACAATTGCTTGAGCAGCTCTGAAACACTCTTTCTGTAGAAACTGCAAGTGGACATTCGGAGCGCTAAAGGGCCTATAGTGGGAAAAGGAATATCTACAAATAAAAACTACACAGAATCATTCTGTGAAACTTCTTTCTGTTCTGTCCGTTCAACTTACACTGTGGAAGCTTGCTTTTGATTGAGCAGTTCTGAAACACTCTTTCTGTAGAAACTGCAAGTTGACATTCGGAGCGCTAAACGGCCTATAGTGGAAAAAGGGATATCATCAAATAAAAACTACACAGAAGCATTCTCTGAAACTCCCTTGTGTTCTGTGGGTTCAACTAACAGAGGTGAAGATTACTTTTGATTGAGAAGTTCTGAAACCCTTTCTGTAGAAACTGCAAGTGGACATTCAGAGCACTAAGGGGCCTACAGTGGAAAAAGTAATATGTGCAAATAAAAACTACACAGAAGCATTCTGTGAAACTTCTTTCTGTTCTGTGCATTCAACTAACAGAGTTGAAGCTTACTTTTGATTGAGGAGTTCTGAACCCCCTTTGTGTAGAAACTGCAAGTGTACATTCAGAGCGCTAAGGGGTCTACAGTGGAAAAAGTGATATCTCCTAATTAAAACTAGATAGAAGCATTCTGTGAAACTTCTTTCTTTTCTGGGCTTTCA
Organism: Nomascus leucogenys; assembly: GCF_006542625.1. Taxonomy (NCBI): domain Eukaryota; kingdom Metazoa; phylum Chordata; class Mammalia; order Primates; family Hylobatidae; genus Nomascus; species Nomascus leucogenys. The sequence goes on from NW_022097601.1 coordinate 130,849, forward strand.
ACTAACAGAGTTGAAGCTTTCTTTTGATTGAGCATTTCTGAGACACTCTTTCTGTAGAAATTGCAAGTGGACATTCTGAACGCTAATGGGCCAATAGTGGAAAAGGTGATATCTCCAAATAAAATCTACACAGAAGCATTCTGTGATACTTGTTTCTGTTCAGTCCATTCAACTATCAGAGTGGAATCTTACTTTTGATTGAGCAGTTCTGAAAAACACTTTCTGTAGAAACTGCAGGTGGACATTCTGAGCGCTAAGTGGCCTATAGTGGTAAAAGGAATATCTTCAAATAAAAACTACACGAAGGCATTTATTGAAACTTCTTTCTGTTCTGTCCATTCAACTAACAGTGTTGAAGCTTACTTTTCATTGAGCAGTTCTGTAACACTGTTTCTGTAGAAACTGCAAGTTGGCATTTCGAGCGCTATGGGGCCTATAGTGGAAAAAGGGATATCTTCAAATAAAAACTACACAGAAGCATTCTGTGAAACTTCTTCCTGTTCTGTGCATTCAACTAACAGAGTTGAAGCTTACTTTTGATTGAGCAGTTCTGAAACACTCTCTCTGCAGAAACTGCACGTGGACATTTGAAGCGCAAATGGGCCTGTAGCGGAAAAACGAATATCTTGACTTAAAAACTACACAGAAGCATACTTTGAAACTTCTTTCTGTTCTGTGCATTCAACTAACAGAGTTGAAGTTTACATTTGATTGAGCAGTTCTGAAACACACTTTCTGTAGAAACTGCTAGTGGATATTCGGAGCGCTATGGGGCCCATAGTGGAAAAAGGAATATCTACAAATAAAAACTACACAGAGGCATTCTGTGAAACTTCTTTCTGTTCTGTCCATTCAACTAACAGTGTTGGAGCTTGCTTTTGATTGAGCAGTTCTGAAACACTCTTCCTGTAGAAACTGCAAGTGGACAATCTGAAAGCTAAGGGGCCAATTGTGGAAAAGGTTATATCTGCAAATAAAAACTACACAGAAGCGTTCTGTGAAACTTTTTTCTGTTCTGTTCATTCAGCTAACAGAGTTGAAGCTTACATTTGATTGAGCAGTTCTGAAACACTCTTTCTGTAGAAACTGCAAGTGGATATTCGGAGCGCTAAGGGGCCTATAGTGGAAAAAGGAATATCTACAAATAAAAACTACACAGAAGCATTCTGTGAAACTCCTTTCTGTTCTGTCCGTTCAACTAACAGTGTTGAAGCTTGCTTTTGATTGAGCAGTTCTGAAACACTCTTTCTGTAGAAACTGCAAGTTGACATTCGGAGCGCTAAGGGGCCTATAGTGGAAAAAGGGATATCATCAAATAAAAACTACACAGAAGCATTCTGTGAAACTTCCTTGTGTTCTGTGAGTTCAACTAACAGAGGTGAAGATCAATTTTGATTGAGAAATTCTGAAACTCCCTTTCTGTAGAAACTGCAAGTGGACTTTCAGAGCACTAAGGGGCCTACAGTGGAAAAAGTAATATCTGCAAATAAAAGCTACAGAGAAACATTCTGTGAAACTTCTTTCTGTTCTTTGCATTCAACTAACAGAATTGAAGCTTATTTTGATTGAGGAGTTCTGAACACCCTTTCTGTAGAAACTGCAAGTGTACATTCAGAGCGCTAAGGGGCCTACAGTGGAAAAAGTGATATCTCCTAATAAAAACTAGATAGAAGCATTCTGCGAAACTTCTTTCTTCTCTGGGCGTTCAACTAACAGAGTTGAAGCTTTCTTTTGATTGAGCATTTCTGAAACACTCTTTCTGTAGAAACTGCAAGTGGACATTCTGAACGCTAAGTGGCCAATAGTGGAAAAGGGGATATCTCCAAATAAAATCTACACAGAAGCCTTCTGTGATACTTGTTTCTGTTCAGTCCATTCAACTATCAGAGTGGAATCTTACTTTTGATTGAGCAGTTCTGAAAAACACTTTCTGTAGAAACTGCAGGTGGACATTCTGAGCGCTAAGTGGCCTATGGTGGAAAAAGGAATATCTTCAAATAAAAACTACACGAAGCATTCCTTGAAACTTCTTTCTGTTCTGTCCATTCAACTAACAGAGTTGAAGTTACTTTTCATTGAGCAGTTCTGAAACACTGTTTCTGTAGAAACTGCAAGTTGACATTTCGAGCGCTATAGGGCCTATAGTGGAAAAAGGGATATCTTCAAATAAAAACTACACAGAAGCATTCTGTGAAACTTCTTTCTGTTCTGTGCATTCAACTAACAGTGTTGAAGCTTACTTTTGATTGAGCAGTTCTGAAACACTCTTTCTGTAGAAACTGCACGTGGACATTAGAAGCGCAAAGGGGCCTGTAGTGGAAAAACGAATATCTTGAATTAAAAACTACACAGAAGCATACTTTGAAACTTCTTTCTGTTCTGTGCATTCAACTAACAGTTGAAGATTACATTTGATTGAACAGTTCTGAAACACTCTTTCTGTAGAAACTACTAGTGGACATTCGGAGCGCTAAGTGGCCCATAGTGGAAAAAGGAATATCTACAAATAAAAACTACACAGAAGTATTCTGTGAAACTTCTTTCTGTTCTGTCAATTCAAATAACAGTGTTGAAGCTTACATTTGATTGAGCAGTTCTGAAACACTCTTTCTGTAGAAACTGCAAGTGGACAATCTGAACTTTAAGGGGCCAATTGTGGAAATCTTTATATCTGCAAATAAAAACTACACAGAAGCGTTCTGTGAAACTTCATTCTGTTCTGTTCATTCAACTAACAGAGTTGAAGCTTACATTTGATTGAGCAGTTCTGAAACACTCTTTCTGTAGAAACTGCAAGTGGACATTCGGAGCGCTAAGGAGCCTATAGTGGAAAAAGGAATATCTACAAATAAAAACTACACAAAAGCATTCTGCGAAACTTCTTTCTGTTCTGTCCGTTCAACTAACAGTGTTGAACCTTGCTTTTCATTGAGCAGTTCTGAAACACTCTTTCTGTAGAAACTGCAAGTTGACATTCGGAGCGCTAAAGGGCCTATAGTGGAAAAACGGATATCATCAAATAAAAACTACACAGAAGCATTCTGTGAAACTTCCTTGTGTTCTGTGAGTTCAACTAACAGAGGTGAAGATTACTTTGGATTGAGAAGTTCTGAAACACTCTTTCTGTGGAAACTGTAAGTGGACATTCAGAGCACTAAGTGGTCTACTGTGGAAAAAGGAATATCTGCAAATAAAAGCTACAGAGAAGCATTCTGTGAAACTTCTTTCTGTTCTGTGCATTAAAATAACAGAGTTGAAGCTTACTTTTGATTGAGGAGTTCTGAACCCCCTTTCTGTAGAAACTGCCAGTGTACATTCAGAGCGCTAAGGGGCCTACAGTGGAAAAAGTGATATCTCCTAATAAAAACTAGATAGAAGCATTCTGCGAAACTTCTTTCTTTTCTGGGCTTTCAGCTAACAGAGTTGAATCTTTCTTTGATTGAGCATTTCTGAGACACTCTTTCTGTAGAGACTGCAAGTGGACATTCTGAATGCTAAGGGGCCAATAGTGGAAAAGGTGATATCTCCAAATAAAATCTACACAGAAGCATTCTGTGTTACTTGTTTCTGTTCAGGCCATTCAACTATCAGAGTGGAATCTTACTTTTGATTGAGCAGTTCTGAAAAACACTTTCTGTAGAAACTGCAGGTGGACATTCTGAGTGCTAAGTGGCCTGTGGTGGAAAAAGGAATATCTCCAAATAAAAACTACACGAAAGCATTCCTTGAAACTTCTTTCTGTTCTGTCCATTCAACTAACAGAGTTGCAGCTTACTTTTCATTGAGCAGTTCTGAAACACTGTTTCTGTAGAAACTGCAAGTTGACATTTCGAGCGCTATGGGGCCTATAGTGGAAAAAGGGATATCTTCAAATAAAAACTACACAGAAGCATTCTGTGAAACTTCTTCCTGTTCTGTGCATTCAACTAACAGAGTTGAAGCTTACTTTTGATTGAGCAGTTCTGAAACACTCTTTCTGTAGAAACTGCACGTGGACATTAGATGCGCAAAGGGGCCTGTAGTGGAAAAACGAATATCTTGTATTAAAAACTACACAGAAGCATACTTTGAAACTTCTTTCTGTTCTGTGCATTCAACTAACAGAGTTGAAGCTTATATTTGATTGAGCAGTTCTGAAACACTCTTTCTGTAGAAACTGCTAGTGGACATTCAGAGCGCTAAGGGGCCCATAGTGGAAAAAGGAATATCTACAAATAAAAACTACACAGAAGCATTCTGTCAAACTTCTTTCTGTTCTGTCCATTCAACTAACAGTGTTGAAGCTTGCTTCTGATTGAGCAGTTCTGAAACACTCCTTCTGTAGAAACTGCAAGTGGACATTCTGAACGCTAAGGGGCCAAATGTGGAAAAGGTAATATCTACAAATTAAAACTACTCAGAAGCATTCTGTGAAACTTCTTTCTCTTCTGTTCATTCAACTAACATAGTTGAAGCTTACAATTGCTTGAGCAGTTCTGAAACACTCTTTCTGTAGAAACTGCAAGTGGACATTCGGAGCGCTAAGGGGCCTATAGTGAGAAAAGGAATATCTACAAATAAAAACTACACAGAATCATTCTGTGAAACTTCTTTCTGTTCTGTCCGTTCAACTAACAGTGTTGAATCTTGCTTTTGATTGAGCAGTTCTGAAACAATCTTTCTGTAGAAACTGCAAGTTAACATTCGGAGCGCTAAAGGGCCTATAGTGTAAAAAGGGATATCATCAAATAAAAACTACACAGAAGCATTCTGTGAAACTCCCTTGCGTTCTGTGGGTTCAACTAACAGAGGTGAAGATTACTTTTGATTGAGAAGTTCTGAAAACCTTTCTGTAGAAACTGCAAGTGGACATTCAGAGCACTAAGGGGCCTACAGTGGAAAAAGAAATATCTGCAAATAAAAACTACACAGAAGCATTCTGTGAAACTTCTTTCTGTTCTGTCAATTCAACTAACAGTGTTGAAGGATGCTTTTGATTGAGCAGTTCTGAAACACTCTTTCTGTACAAACTGCAAGTGGACATTCTGAACGCAAAGGGGCCAATTGTGGAAAAGGTTATATCTGCAAATAAAAACTAAACAGAAGCATTCTGTGGAACTTCTTTCTCTTCTGTTCATTCAACTAACAGTGTTGAAGCTTACAATTGAATGAGCAGTTCTGAAACACTCTTTCTGTAGGAACTGCAAGTGGACATTCGGAGCGCTAAGGGGCCTATAGTGGAAAAAGGAATATCTACAAATAAAAACTACACAGAATCATTCTGTGAAACTTCTTTCTGTTCTGTCCGTTCAACTAACAGTGTTGAAGCTTGCTTTTGATTGAGCAGTTCTGAAACAATCTTTCGGTAGAAACTGCAAGTTGACATTCGGAGCGCTAAGGGGCCTATAGTGGAAAAAGGGATATCATCAAATAAAAACTACACAGAAGCATTCTGTGAAACTCCCTTGTGTTCAGTGAGTTCAACTAACAGAGGTGAAGATTACTTTTGATTGAGAAGTTCTGAAACACCCTTTCTGTAGAAACTGCAAGTGGACATTCAGAGCACTTAGGGGCCTACAGTGGAAAAAGTAATATCTGCAAATAAAAACTACACAGAAGCATTCTGTGAAACTTCTTTCTGTTCTGTGCATTCAACTAACAGAGTTGAAGCTTACTTTTGATTGAGCAGTTCTGAACCCCTTTCTGTAGAAACTGCAAGTGTACATTCAGAGCGCTAACGGGCCTTCAGTGGAAAAAGTGATATCTCCTAATTAAAACTAGATAGAAGCATTCTGCGAAACTTCTTTCTTTTCTGGGCTTTCAACTAACAGAGTTGAAGCTTTCTTTTGATTCAGCATTTCTGAGACACTCTTTCTGTAGAAACTGCAAGTGGACATTCTGAACGCTAAGTGGCCAATAGTGGAAAAGGTGATATCTCCAAATTAAATCTACACAGAAGCATTCTGTGATACTTGTTTCTGTTCAGTCCATTCAACTATCAGAGTGGAATCTTACTTTTGATTGAGCAGTTCTGAAAAACACTTTCTGTAGAAACTGCAGGTGGACATTCTGAGCGCTAAGTGGCCTATAGTGGAAAAAGGAATATCTTCAAATAAAAACTACATGAAAGCATTCATTGAAACTTCTTTCTGTTCTGTCCATTCAACTAACAGAGTTGAAGCTTACTTTTCATTGAGCAGTTCTGAAACACTGTTTCTGTAGAAACTGCAAGTTGACATTTCGAGTGCTATAGGGCCTATAGTAGAAAAAGGGATATCTTCAAATAAAAACTACACAGAAGCATTCTGTGAAACTTCTTCCTGTTCTGTGCATTCAACTAACAGAGTTGAAGCTTACTTTTGATTGAGCAGTTCTGAAACACTCTTTCTGTAGAAACTACTAGTGGACATTCGGAGCGCTAAGTGGCCCATAGTGGTAAAAGGAATATCTACAAATTAAAACTACACAGAAGCATTCTGTGAAACTTCTTTCTGTTCTGTCCATTCAACTAACAGTGTTGAAGCATACTTTTGATTGAGCAGTTCTGAAACACTCTTTCTGTAGAAACGGCAAGTGGACATTCTGAAAGCTAAGGGGCCAATTGTGGAAAAGGGAGTATCTGCAAATAAAAACTACACAGAAGCATTCTGTGAAACTTCTTTCTGTTCTGTCCGTTCAACTAACAGTGTTGAAGCTTGCTTTTGATTGAGCAGTTCTGAAACATTCTTTCTGTAGAAACTGCAAGTTGACATTCGGAGCGCTAAGGGGCCTATAGTTGAAAAAGGGATATCATCAAATAAAAACTACACAGAAGCATTCTGTGAAACTTCCTTGTGTTCTGTGAGTTCAACTAACAGTGGTGAAGATTACTTTTGATTGAGAAGTTCTGAAAATCCCTTTCTGTAGAAACTGCAAGTGGACTTACAGAGCACTAAGGGGCCTGCAGTGGAAAAAGTAATATCTGCAAATAAAAGCTACAGAGAAGCATTCTGTGAAACTTCTTTCAGTTCTGTGCATTCAACTAACAGAATTGAAGCTTACTTTTGATTGAGGAGTTCTGAACACCCTTTCTGTAGAAACTGCAAGTGTACATTCTGAGCGCTAAGGGGCCTACAGTGGAAAAAGTTATATCTCCTAATAAAAACTACATAGAAGCATTCTGCGAAACTTATTTCTTCTCTGGGCGTTCAACTAACAGAGTTGAAGCTTTCTTTTGATTGAGCATTTCTGAAACACTCTTTCTGTAGAAACTGCAAGTGGACATTCTGAACGCTAAGGGGCCAATAGTGGAAAAGTGATATCTCCAAATAAAATCTACACAGAAGCCTTCTGAGATACTTGTTTCTGTTCAGTCCATTCAACTATCAGAGTGGAATCTTACTTTTGATTGAGCAGTTCTGAAAAACACTTTCTGTAGAAACTGCAGGTGGACATTGTGAGTGCTAAGTGGCCTTGTGGAAAAAGGAATATCTCCAAATAAAAACTACACGAAAGCATTCATTGAAACTTCTTTCTGTTCTGTCCATTCAACTAACAGAGTTGAAGCTTACTTTTCATTGAGCAGTTCTGAAACACTGTTTCTGTAGAAACTGCAAGTTGACATTTCGAGCGCTATGGGCCTATAGTGGAAAAAGGGATATCTTCAAATAAAAACTACACAGAAGCATTCTGTGAAACTTCTTCCTGTTCTGTGCATTCAACTAACAGAGTTGAAGCTTACTTTTGATTGAGCAGTTCTGAAACACTCTTTCTGTAGAAACTGCACGTGGATATTAGAAGCGCAAAGGGGCCTCTAGTGGAAAAACGAATATCTTGAATTAAAAACTACACAGAAGCATACTTTGAAACTTCTTTCTGTTCTGTGCATTCAACTAACAGAGTTGAAGCTTATATTTGATTGAACAGTTCTGAAACACTCTTTCTGTAGAAACTGCTAGTGGACATTCAGAGCGCTAAGGGGCCCATAGTGGAAAAAGGAATATCTACAAATAAAAACTACACAGAAGCATTCTGTCAAACTTCTTTCTGTTCTGTCCATTCAACTAACAGTGTTGAAGCTTGCTTCTGATTGAGCAGTTCTGAAACACTCTTTCTGTAGAAACTGCAAGTGGACATTCTGAACGCTAAGGGGCCAAATGTGGAAAAGGGAATATCTACAAATTAAAACTACACAGAAGCATTCTGTGAAACTTCTTTCTCTTCTGTTCATTCAACTAACATAGTTGAAGCTTACAATTGCTTGAGCAGTTCTGAAACACTCTTTCTGTAGAAACTGCAAGTGGACATTCGGAGCGTTAAGGGGCCTATAGTGGGAAAAGGAATATCTACAAATAAAAACTACACAGAATCATTCTGTGAAACTTCTTTCTGTTCTGTCCGTTCAACTAACAGTGTTGAAGCTTGCTTTTGATTGAGCAGTTCTGAAACACTCTTTCTGTAGAAACTGCAAGTTGACATTCGGAGCACTAAAGGGCCTATAGTGTAAAAAGGGATATCATCAAATAAAAACTACACAGAAGCATTCTGTGAAACTCCCTTGCGTTCTGTGGGTTCAACTAACAGAGGTGAAGATTACTTTTGATTGAGAAGTTCTGAAACCCTTTCTGTAGAAACTGCAAGTGGACATTCAGAGCACTAAGGGGCCTAAAGTGGAAAAAGTAATATCTGCAAATAAAAACTACACAGAAGCATTCTGTGAAACTTCTTTCTGTTCTGTCAATTCAACTAACAGTGTTGAAGGATGCTTTTCATTGAGCAGTTCTGAAACACTCTTTCTGTAGAAACTGCAAGTGGACATTCTGAACGCTAAGGGGCCAATTGTGGAAAAGGATATATCTGCAAAAAAAACTAAACAGAAGCATTCTGTGGAACTTCTTTCTCTTCTGTTCATTCAACTAACAGAGTTGAAGCTTACAATTGAATGAGCAGTTCTGAAACACTCTTTCTGTAGGAACTCCAAGTGGACATTCGGAGCGCTAAGGGGCCTATAGTGGAAAAAGGAATATCTACAAATAAAAACTACACAGAATCATTCTGTGAAACTTCTTTCTGTTCTGTCCGTTCAACTAACAGTGTTGAAGCTTGCTTTTGATTGAGCAGTTCTGAAACAATCTTTCGGTAGAAACTGCAAGTTGACATTCGGAGCGCTAAGGGGCCTATAGTGGAAAAAGGGATATCATCAAATAAAAACTACACAGAAGCATTCTGTGAAACTCCCTTGTGTTCTGCGAGTTCAACCAACAGAGGTGAAGATTACTTTTGATTGAGAAGTTCTGAAACACCCTTTCTGTAGAAACTGCAAGTGGACCTTCAGAGCACTAAGGGGCCTACAGTGGAAAAAGTAATATCTGCAAATAAAAACTACACAGAAGCATTCTGTGAAACTTCTTTCTGTTCTGTGCATTCAACTAACAGAGTTGAAGCTTACTTTTGATTGAGGAGTTCTGAACCCCCTTTCTGTAGAAACTGCAAGTGTACATTCAGAGCGCTAACGGGCCTACAGTGGAAAAAGTGATATCTCCTAATTAAAACTAGATAGAAGCATTCTGCGAAACTTCTTTCTTTTCTGGGCTTTCAACTAACAGAGTTGAAGCTTTCTTTTGATTCAGCATTTCTGAGACACTCTTTCTGTAGAAACTGCAAGTGGACATTCTGAACGCTAAGGGGCCAATAGTGGAAAAGGTGATATCTCCAAATTAAATCTACACAGAAGCATTCTGTGATACTTGTTTCTGTTCAGTCCATTCAACTATCAGAGTGGAATCTTACTTTTGATTGAGCAGTTCTGAAAAACACTTTCTGTAGAAACTGCAGGTGGACATTCTGAGCGCTAAGTGGCCTTTAGTGGAAAAAGGAATATCTTCAAATAAAAACTACATGAAAGCATTCATTGAAACTTCTTTCTGTTCTGTCCATTCAAATAACAGAGTTGAAGCTTACTTTTCATTGAGCAGTTCTGAATCACTGTTTCTGTAGAAACTGCAAGTTGACATTTCGAGAGCTATAGGGCCTATAGTAGAAAAAGGGATATCTTCAAATAAAAACTACACAGAAGCATTCTGTGAAACTTCTTCCTGTTCTGTGCATTCAACTAACAGAGTTGAAGCTTACTTTTGATTGAGCAGTTCTGAAACACTCTTTCTGTAGAAACTGCACGTGGACATTAGAAGCGCAATGGGGCCTGTAGTGGAAAAACGAATATCTTGAATTAAAAACTACACAGAAGCATACTTTGAAACTTCTTTCTGTTCTGTGCATTCAACTAACAGAGTTGAAGCTTACATTTGATTTAGCAGTTCTGAAACACTCTTTCTGTAGAAACTACTAGTGGACATTCGGAGCGCTAAGTGGCCCATAGTGGAAAAAGGAATATCTACAAATAAAACTACACAGAAGCATTCTGTGAAACTTCTTTCTGATCTGTCCATTCAACTAACAGTGTTGAAGCATGCTTTTGATTGAGCAGTTCTGAAACACTCTTTCTGTAGAAACGGCAAGTGGACATTCTGAACGCTAAGGGGCCAATTGTGGAAAAGGTAATATCTGCAAATAAAAACTACACAGAAGCATTCTGTGAAACATCTTTCTGTTCTGTCCGTTCAACTAACAGTGTTGAAGCTTACTTTTGATTGAGCAGTTCTGAAACACTCTTTCTGTAGAAACTGCAAGTTGACATTCGGAGCGCTAAGGGCCTATAGTGGAAAAAGGATATCATCAAATAAAAACTACACAGCAGCATTCTGTGAAACTTCCTTGTGTTCTGTGAGTTCAACTAACAGAGGTGAAGATTACTTTTGATTGAGAAATTCTGAAACTCCCTTTCTGTAGAAATTGAAAGTGGACTTTCAGAGCACTAAGGGGCCTACAGTGGAAAAAGTAATATCGGCAAATAAAAGCTACAGAGAAGCATTCTGTGAAACTTATTTCAGTTCTGTGCATTCAACTAACAGAATTGAAGCTTACTTTTGATTGAGGAGTTCTGAACACACTTTCTGTAGAAACTGCAAGTGTACATTCAGAGCGCTAAGGGGCCTACAGTGGAAAAAGTGATATCTCCTAATAAAAACTACATAGAAGCATTCTGCGAAACTTCTTTCTTCTCTGGGCGTTCAACTAACAGAGTTGAAGCTTTCTTTTCATTGAGCATTTCTGAAACACTCTTTCTGTAGAAACTGCAAGTGGACATTCTGAACGCTAAGGGGCCAATAGTGGAAAAGGTGATATCTCCAAATAAAATCTACACAGAAGCCTTCTGAGATACTTGTTTCTGTTCAGTCCATTCAACTATCAGAGTGGAATCTTACTTTTGATTGAGCAGTTCTGAAAAACACTTTCTGTAGAAACTGCAGGTGGACATTGTGAGTGCTAAGTGGACTGTGGTGGAAAAAGGAATATCTCCAAATAAAAACTACACGAAAGCATTCATTGAAACTTCTTTCTGTTCTGTCCATTCAACTAACAGAGTTGAAGCTTACTTTTCATTGAGCAGTTCTGAAACACTGTTTCTGTAGAAACTGCAAGTTGACATTTCGAGCGCTATGGGGCCTATAGTGGAAAAAGGGATATCTTCAAATAAAAACTACACAGAAGCATTCTGTGAAACTTCTTCCTCTTCTGTGCATTCAACTAACAGAGTTGAAGCTTACTTTTGATTGAGCAGTTCTGAAACACTCTTTCTGTAGAAACTGCACGTGGATATTAGAAGCGCAAAGGGGCCTCTAGTGGAAAAACGAATATCTTGAATTAAAAACTACACAGAAGCATACTTTGAAACTTCTTTCTGTTCTGTGCATTCAACTAACAGAGTTGAAGCTTATATTTGATTGAACAGTTCTGAAACACTCTTTCTGTAGAAACTGCTAGTGGACCTTCAGAGCGCTAAGGGGCCCATAGTGGAAAAAGGAATATCTACAAATAAAAACTACACAGAAGCATTCTGTAAACTTCTTTCTGTTCTGTCCATTCAACTAACAGTGTTGAAGCTTGCTTTTGATTGAGCAGTTCTGAAACACTCTTTCTGTAGAAACTGCAAGTGGACATTCTGAACGCTAAGGGGCCAAATGTGGAAAAGGGAATATCTACAAATTAAAACTACACAGAAGCATTCTGTGAAACTTCTTTCTCTTCTGTGCATTCAACTAACATAGTTGAAGCTTACATTTGATTGAGCAGTTCTGAAACACTCTTTCTGTAGAAACTGCAAGTGGACATTCGGAGCGCTAAGGGGCCTATAGTGGGAAAAGGATTATCTACAAATAAAAACTACACAGAAGCATTCTGTGAAACTTCTTTCTGTTCTGTCCGTTCAACTAACAGTGTTGAAGCTTGCTTTTGATTGAGCAGTTCTGAAACACTCTTTCTGTAGAAACTGCAAGTTGACATTCGGAGCACTAAAGGGCCTATAGTGTAAAAAGGGATATCATCAAATAAAAACTACACAGAAGCATTCTGTGAAACTCCTTGCGTTCTGTGGTTCAACTAACAGAGGTGAAGATTACTTTTGATTGAGAAGTTCTGAAACCCTTTCTGTAGAAACTACAAGTGGACATTCAGAGCACTAAGGGCCTAAAGTGGAAAAAGTAATATCTGCAAATAAAAACTACACAGAAGCATTCTGTGAAACTTCTTTCTGTTCTGTCAATTCAACTAACAGTGTTGAAGATGCTTTTCATTGAGCAGTTCTGAAACACTCTTTCTGTAGAAACTGCAAGTGGACATTCTGAACGCTAAGGGGCCAATTGTGGAAAAGGATATATCTGCAAAAAAAACTAACAGAAGCATTCTGTGGAACTTCTTTCACTTCTGTTCATTCAACTAACAGAGTTGAAGCTTACAATTGAATGAGCAGTTCTGAAACACTCTTTCTGTAGGAACTGCAAGTGGACATTCGGAGCGCTAAGGGGCCTATAGTGGAAAAAGGAATATCTACAAATAAAAACTACACAGAAGCATTCTGTGAAACTTCTTTCTGTTCTGTCCGTTCAACTAACAGTGTTGAAGCTTGCTTTTGATTGAGCAGTTCTGAAACAATCTTTCTGTAGAAACTGCAAGTTGACATTCGGAGCGCTAAAGGGCCTATAGTGGAAAAAGGGATATCATCAAATAAAAACTACACAGAAGCATTCTGTGAAACTTCCTTGTGTTCTGTGAGTTTAACTAACAGAGGTGAAGATTACTTTTGATTGAGAAGTTCTGAAACACCCTTTCTGTAGAAACTGCAAGTGGACTGTCAGAGCGCTAAGGGGCCTACAGTGGAAAAAGTAATATCTCCAAATAAAAACTACACAGAAGCATTCTGTGAAACTTCTTTCTGTTCTGTGCATTCAACTAACAGAGTTGAAGCTTACTTTTGATTGAGGAGTTCTGAACACCCTTTCTGTAGAAACTGCAAGTGTACATTCAGAGCGCTAAGGGGCCTACAGTGGAAAAAGTGATATCTCCTAATTAAAACTAGATAGAAGCATTCTGCGAAACTTCTTTCTTTTCTGGGCTTTCAACTAACAGAGTTGAAGCTTTCTTTTGATTCAGCATTTCTGAAACACTTTTCTGTAGAAACTGCAAGTGGACATTCTGAACGCTAAGGGGCCAATAGTGGAAAAAGTGATATCCCAAATAAAATCTACACAGAAGCATTCTGTGATACTGTTTCTGTTCAGTCCATTCAACTATCAGAGTGGAATCTTACTTTTATTGAGCAGTTCTGAAAAACACTTTCTGTAGAAACTGCAGGTGGACATTCTGAGCGCTAAGTGGCCTTTAGTGGAAAAAGGAATATCTTCAAATAAAAACTACATGAAAGCATTCATTGAAACTTCTTTCTGTTCTGTCCATTCAAATAACAGAGTTGAAGCTTACTTTTCATTGAGCAGTTCTGAAACACTGTTTCTGTAGAAACTGCAAGTTGACATTTCGAGAGCTATAGGGCCTATAGTGAAAAAGGGATATCTTCAAATAAAAACTACACAGAAGCATTCTGTGAAACTTCTTCCTGTTCTGTGCATTCAACTAACAGAGTTGAAGCTTACTTTTGATTGAGCAGTTCTGAAACACTCTTTCTGTAGAAACTGCACGTGGACATTAGAAGCGCAAAGGGGCCTGTAGTGGAAAAACGAATATCTTGAATTAAAAACTACACAGAAGCATACTTTGAAACTTCTTTCTGTTCTGTGCATTCAACTAACAGAGTTGAAGCTTACATTTGATTGAGCAGTTCTGAAACACTCTTTCTGTAGAAACTACTAGTGGACATTCGGAGCGCTAAGGGGCCCATAGTGGAAAAAGGAATATCTACAAATAAAAACTACACAGAAGCATTCTGTGAAACTTCTTTCTGTTCTGTCCATTCAACTAACAGTGTTGAAGCTTGCTTTTGATTGAGCAGTTCTGAAACACTCTTTCTGTAGAAACTGCAAGTGGACATTCTGAACGCTAAGGGGCCAATTGTGGAAAAGGTAATATCTGCAAATAAAAACTACACAGAAGCATTCTGTGAAACTTCTTTCTGTTCTGTCCGTTCAACTAACAGTGTTGAAGCTTGCTTTTGATTGAGCAGTTCTGAAACACTCTTTCTGTAGAAACTGCAAGTTGACATTCGGAGCGCTAAGGGGCCTATAGTGGAAAAAGGGATATCATCAAATAAAAACTACACAGCAGCATTCTGTGAAACTTCCTTGTGTTCTGTGAGTTCAACTAACAGAGTGAAGATTACTTTTGATTGAGAAATTCTGAAACCCCTTTCTGTAGAAATTGCAAGTGGACTTCAGAGCACTAAGGGGCCTACAGTGGAAAAAGTAATATCGCAAATAAAAGCTACAGAGAAGCATTCTGTGAAACTTATTTCTGTTCTGTGCATTCAACTAACAGAATTGAAGCTTACGTTTGATTGAGGAGTTCTGAACACCCTTTCTGTAGAAACTGCAACTGTACATTCAGAGCGCTAAGGGGCCTACAGTGAAAAAAGTGATATCTCCTAATAAAAACTAGATAGAAGCATTCTGCGAAACTTCTTTCTTCTCTGGGCGTTCAACTAACAGAGTTGAAGCTTTCTTTTGATTGAGCATTTCTGAAACACTCTTTCTGTAGAAACTGCAAGTGGACATTCTGAACGCTAAGGGGCCAATAGTGGAAAAGGTGATATCTCCAAATAAAATCTACACAGAAGCATTCTGTGATACTTGTTTCTGTTCAGTCCATTCAACTATCAGAGTGGAATCTTACTTTTGATTGAGCAGTTCTGAAAAACACTTTCTGTAGAAACTGCAGGTGGACATTCTGAGCGCTAAGTGGCCTATAGTGGAAAAAGGAATATCTTCAAATAAAAACTACATGAAAGCATTCATTGAAACTTCTTTCTCTTCTGTCCATTCAACTAACAGAGTTGAAGCTTACTTTTCATTGAGCAGTTCTGAAACACTGTTTCTGTAGAAACTGCAAGTTGACATTTCGAGCGCTATAGGGCCTATAGTTGAAAAAGGGATATCTTCAAATAAAAACTACACAGAAGCATTCTGTGAAACTTCTTCCTTTTCTGCGCATTCAACTAACAGAGTTGAAGCTTACTTTTGATTGAGCAGTTCTGAAACACTCTCTCTGTAGAAACTGCACGTGGACATTTGAAGTGCAAAGGGGCCTGTAGCGGAAAAACGAATATCTTGAATTAAAAACTACACAGAAGCATACTTTGAAACTTCTTTCTGTTCTGTGCATTCAACTAACAGAGTTGAAGCTTACATTTGATTGAGCAGTTCTGAAACACTCTTTCTGTAGAAACTACTAGTGGACATTCAGAGCGCTAAGGGGCCCATAGTGGAAAAAGGTATATCTACAAATAAAAACTACACAGAAGCATTCTGTGAATCTTCTTTCTGTTCTGTCCATTCAACTAACAGTGTTGAAGCATGCTTTTGATTGAGCAGTTCTGAAACACTCTTTCTGTAGAAACTGCAAGGGGACATTTTGAATGCTAAGGGGCCAATTGTGGAAAAGGTAATATCTGCAAATTAAAACTAAACAGAAGCATTCTGTGAAACTTCTTTCTCTTCTGTTCATTCAATGAACAGAGTTGAAGCTTACAATTGAATGAGCAGTTCTGAAACACTCTTTCTGTAGAAACTGCAAGTGGACATTCGGAGCGCTAAACGGCCTATAGTGGAAAAAGGGATATCATCAAATAAAAACTACACAGAAGCATTCTGTGAAACTCCCTTGTGTTCTGTGGGTTCAACTAACAGAGGTGAAGATTACTTTTGATTGAGAAGTTCTGAAACCCTTTCTGTAGAAACTGCAAGTGGACATTCATAGCAATAAGGGGCCTACAGAGGAAAAAGTAATATCTGCAAATAAAAACTACACAGAAGCATTCTGTGAAACTTCTTTCTGTTCTGTCAATTCAACTAACAGTGTTGAAGGATGCTTTTGATTGAGCAGTTCTGAAACACTCTTTCTGTAGAAACTGCAAGTGGACATTCTGAACGCTAAGGGGACAATTGTGGAAAAGGTAATATCTGCAAATAAAAACTACACAGAAGCATTCTGTGAACCTTCTTTCTGTTCTGTCAATTCAACTAACAGAGTTGCAGTTTGCTTTTGATTCAGCAGTTCTGAAACACTGTTTCTGTAGAAACTGCAAGTTGACATTTCGAGTGCTAAAGGGCCTATAGTGGAAAACGGGATATCATCAATAAAAACTACACAGAAGCATTCTGTGAAACTTCTTTCTGTTCTGTGCATTCAAATAACAGAGTTGAAGCTTACTTTTGATTGAGGAGTTCTGAACACCCTTTCTGTAGAAACTGCAAGTGTACATTCAGAGCGCTAAGCGGCCTACTGTGGAAAAAGTGATATCTCTTAATAAAAACTAGATAGAAGCATTCTGTGAAACTTCTTTCTTTTCTGGGCTTTCAACTAACAGAGTTGAAGGTTTCTTTTGATTGAGCATTTCTGAAACACTCTTTCTGTAGAAACTGCAAGTGGACATTCTGAATGCTAACATTTGATTGAGCAGTTCTGAAACACTCTTTCTGTAGAAACTGCTAGTGGACATTCGGAGCACTAAGGGGCCCATAGTGGAAAAAGGTATATCTACAAATAAAAAGTACACAGAAGCATTCTGTGAAACTTCTTTCTGTTCTGTCCATTCAACTAACAGTGTTGAAGCTTGCTTTTGATTGAGCAGTTCTGAAACACTCTTTCTGTAGAAACTGCAAGTGGACATTCTGAACGCTAAGGGGCCAATTGTGGAAAAGGTAATATCTGCAAATAAAAACTACACAGAAGCATTCTGTGAAACTTCTTTCTGTTCTGTGCATTCAACTAACAGAGTTGAAGCTTACATTTGATTGAGCAGTTCTGAAACACTCTTTCTGTAGAAACTGCACTTGGACATTAGAAGGGCTAAGGAGCCTACAGTGGAAAAAGGAATATCTTCAATTAAAAACTACACAGAAGCATACTGTGAAACTTCTTTGTGTTCTGTGCATTCAACTAACAGAGTTGAAGCTTACATTTGATTGAGCAGTTCTGAAACACTCTTTCTGTAGAAACTGCAAGTGGACAATCGGAGCGCTAAGGGGCCTATAGTGGAAAAAGGAATATCTACAAATAAAAACTTCACAGAAGCATTCTGTGAACCTTCTTTCTGTTCTGTCAATTCAACTAACAGAGTTGCAGTTTGCTTTTGATTGAGCAGTTCTGAAACACTGTTTCTGTAGAAACTGCAAGTTGATATTTCGAGCGCTAAAGGGCCTATAGTGGAAAAAGGGATATCATCAAATAAAAACTACACAGAAGCATTCTCTGAAACTTCTTTCTGTTCTGTGCATTCAACTAACAGAGGTGAAGCTCACTTTTTTTTGAGAAGTTCTGAAACACCCTTTCTGTAGAAATTACAAATGGACATTCAGAGCACTACGGGGCCTACAGTTGAAAAAGAAATATCTACAAATAAAAACTACACAGAAGCATTCTGTGAAACTTCTTTCTGTTCTGTGCATTCAACTAACAGAGTTGAAGCTTACATTTGATTGAGCAGTTCTGAAACACCCTTTCTGTTGAAACTGCAAGTGTACATTCAGAGCGCTAAGGGCCCTACAGTGGAAAAAGGGATATCTCCTAATAAAAAGTAGACAGAAGCACTCTGTGAAACTTCTTTCTTTTCTGTGCATTCAACTAACAGAGTTGAAGCTTACTTTTGATTCAGCAGTTCTGAAACACTCTTTCTGTAGGAACTGCAATTGGACATTCTGAACACTAAGGGGCCTATAGTGGAAAAAGTAATATCTTCAAACAAAAACTACACAGAAGAATTCTGTGAAACTTCTTTCTGTTCTGTCCATTCAACTAACAGTGTTGAAGCTTGCTTTTGATTGAGCAGTTCTGAAACACCCTTTCTGTAGAAACTGCAAGTGGACATTCAGAGCACTAAGGGGCCTACAGTGGAAAAACTAATATCTGCAAATAAAAACTACACAGAAGCATTCTGTGAAACTTCTTTCTGTTCTGTGCATTCAACTAACAGAGTTGAAGCTTACTTTTGATTGAGGAGTTCTGAACCCCCTTTCTGTAGAAACTGCAAGTGTACATTCAGAGCGCTAACGGGGCCTACAGTGGAAAAAGTGATATCTCCTAATTAAACTAGATAGAAGCATTCTGCGAAACTTCTTTCTTTTCTGGGCTTTCAACTAACAGAGTTGAAGCTTTCTTTTGATTCAGCATTTCTGAGACACTCTTTCTGTAGAAACTGCAAGTGGACATTCTGAACGCTAAGGGGCCAATAGTGGAAAAGGGGATATCTCCAAATTAAATCTACACAGAAGCATTCTGTGATACTTGTTTCTGTTCTGTCCATTCAACTATCAGAGTGGAATCTTACTTTTGATTGAGCAGTTCTGAAAAACACTTTCTGTAGAAACTGCAGGTGGACATTCTGAGCGCTAAGTGGCCTTTAGTGGAAAAAGGAATATCTTCAAATAAAAACTACATGAAAGCATTCATTGAAACTTCTTTCTGTTCTGTCCATTCAAATAACAGAGTTGAAGCTTACTTTTCATTGAGCAGTTCTGAAACACTGTTTCTGTAGAAACTGCAAGTTGACATTTCGAGAGCTATAGGGCCTATAGTTGAAAAAGGGATATCTTCAAATAAAAACTACACAGAAGCATTCTGTGAAACTTCTTCCTGTTCTGTGCATTCAACTAACAGAGTTGAAGCTTACTTTTGGTTGAGCAGTTCTGAAACACTCTTTCTGTAGAAACTGCACCTGGACATTAGAAGCGCAATGGGGCCTGTAGTGGAAAAACGAATATCTTGAATTAAAAACTACACAGAAGCATACTTTGAAACTTCTTTCTGTTCTGTGCATTCAACTAACAGAGTTGAAGCTTACATTTGATTGAGCAGTTCTGAAACACTCTTTCTGTAGAAACTACTAGTGGACATTCGGAGCGCTAAGTGGCCCATAGTGGAAAAAGGAATATCTACAAATTAAAACTACACAGAAGCATTCTGTGAAACTTCTTTCTGATCTGTCCATTCAACTAACAGTGTTGAAGCATGCTTTTGATTGAGCAGTTCTGAAACACTCTTTCTGTAGAAACTGCAAGTGGACATTCTGAACGCTAAGGGGCCAATTGTGGAAAAGGTAATATCTGCAAATAAAAACTACACAGAAGCATTCTGTGAAACTTCTTTCTGTTCTGTCCGTTCAACTAACAGTGTTGAAGCTTGCTTTTGATTGAGCAGTTCTGAAACACTCTTTCTGTAGAAACTGCAAGTTGACATTCGGAGCGCTAAGGGGCCTATAGTGGAAAAAGGGATATCATCAAATAAAAACTACACAGAAGCATTCTGTGAAACTTCCTTGTGTTCTGTGAGTTCAACTAACAGAGGTGAAGATTACTTTTGATTGAGAAATTCTGAAACTCCCTTTCTGTAGAAATTGCAAGTGGACTTTCAGAGCACTAAGGGGCCTACAGTGGAAAAAGTAATATCGGCAAATAAAAGCTACAGAGAAGCATTC